>NC_084552.2:30170332-30195332 GCF_033978685.3 Nerophis lumbriciformis | reverse complement strand
CGCCGTGACGTATTTTGAGTTTTTTGCTGTTTTCCTGTGTGAAGTGTTTTAGTTCTTGTCTTGCGCTCCTATTTTGGTGTTTTTTTCTCTTTTTTTTGTATTTTTTGTAGCAGTTTTATGTCTTCCTTTGAGCGATATTTCCCGCATCTACTTTGTTTTAGCAATCAAGAATATTTCAGTTGTTTTTATCCTTCTTTGTGGGGACATTGATTGTCATGTCATGTTCGGATGCACATTTTGGATGCCGTCTTTGCTCCACAGTAAGTCTTCGCAGTCGTCCAGCATTCTGTTTTTGTTTACTTTGTAGCCAGTCCAGTTTTACTTTCGTTCTGCATAGCCTTCCCTAAGCTTCAATGCCTTTTCTTAGGGGCACTTACCTTTTGTTTATTTTTGGTTTAAGCATTAGACACCTTTTTACCTGCACGCTGCCTCCCGCTGTTTCCCACATCTACAAAGCAATTAGCTACCGGCTGCCACCTACTGATATGGAAGAGTATTACACGGTTACTCTGCTGAGCTCTGGACAGCACCAACACTCAACAACAACACAATTTGCAGACTATAATTACTGGTTTGCAAAAAATATTTTTAACCCAAATAGGTGAATATAGATAATCTCCCACGGCACACCAGACTGTATCTCACGGCACACTAGTGTGCCGCGGCACAGTGGTTGAAAAACACTGCCTTAACTTACAGCTCCCTCCGGACTTTTCTGAGAATTATGTGAGTGTTGAAGGATGTGTGGGGTTGGAATGTGGGGGGTTGGGGGGGACTCTTCTATAAAGCAAATAATATGGAAACTTTTTATTCTATTTCAAATTATAAAATAAAAAAGTTATCTTATATTATATCAAATTATCTGCGATGAGGTGGCGACTTGTCCAGGGTGTACCCCGCCTTTCGTCCGAGTGCAGCTGGGATAGGCTCCAGCCACACCCGCGACCCTGAGAGGGACAAGCTGTAGACAATGGATGGGTATATATCATATTATATTATCCATCCATCCATTTTCTACCGCTTATTCCCTTTGGGGTCGCGGGAGCCTATCTCAGCTACAATCGGGAGGAAGGCGGGGTACACCCTGGACAAGTCACCACCTCATCGCAGTTTATTTTATTATATTAAATTATATTATTATATATGCACACAGATGTTGGGGGAACACAGACTTCCATGCACAGTTTTATATTAGAGTAGTTTGTATCAGGTAAGAACTCTGTAAGTAGTAAACATATGATCAGGGCCGACCTCTGGCATAAAACACTCAATGCGGTTTGTTTAGGGCCACAACCTCTGGGGGCCACATGATAGTTATTAACATTTTGTAGAAAATGGATGGATGGTTGTATGTTATTAGTGTGTAATTAACATGCTACTAATCCTAGCTAGACTCCAAAAAGTCCAAATCTCCCCAAACTTGTTCCATTCATTTGTGCTGCCCAAGTCGTTGGTCTAACTACTAGTTTTTAAGAACAACACCAACATGTTCCATTGAAAATATAGAACATTACACACGGCGCTCAAAAATGTATCAAAATATTTTAGTACGACTTTGGTAAGCTATGAAGCCACACCGCTTGATGTGCTTCAACATACAAGTATTATTATGGTGTGTGTATAAGGTAAGACATATTATCTGGCATGGGGGGGCGGTATGGCTTAGTGGGTCGAGCGGCCGTGCCAGAAACCTGAGGGTTGCAGGTTCGGTTTGCTCATCGCCTCTTGACATCCAAATCGCTGCCGTTGTGTCCTTGGGCAGGACACTTCACCCTTGCCCCCAGTGCCCCTCACACTGGTGAATGAATGATGAATGAATGATAGGTGGTGGTCGGAGGGGCCAAACTGGCAGCCTCGCTTCCGTCAGTCTACCCCAGGGCAGCTGTGGCTACAAATGTAGCTTACCACCACCAGGTGTGAATGAATGATGGGTTCCCACTTCTCTGTGAGCGTTTTGAGTATCTAATAATAGAAAAGTGCGATATAAAATCTAATCCACTATTATTATTTATTTTTTTGTTTCGCAATATTATGCAAAAGCAACTTTTCTTACCTGCTGGTACCTGCTGATCTGTATTTGGGATCTGCATAAAACCTGAAAAATTGCGCGAGTCCGCCTTTGTAGTCCGTGCCGACACCGTAGTCGATAAGCTTTGTCTATCTTCTTGTTATGTGACATTCACCCTCTGCTGTTGCCATTTCTAATATAAAGTAGCGTAAAGTTCTTACTTATATCTGACAGTAAACTCGCCATGAAAGCGCTAAAACATACCGGTGTAGTGAGTTTACATTATTCACCCAAGGAACTTTAGTTATTAGAGAATTCCGGTGGGACTGTTTCTCACGGGACACATTTCCGGTGTTGTTGTTTCCGGATGAGAAGATGCTGCTCCGTTATTGATTTAAGTAAAGTCTGAATGTCATTAAAACAGTTAGCTCCGTCTTTTGACACTTCTTCCACTCCCGTCCTTGCACGCTACAACAATGATGACGGGGAGAAGACGCTGTCGAAGGTGAGCTGCGTAAATAAGACCGCCCACAAAACGGCGCATCCGGAAGCGATTGTCAGAAAGCGGCTTAAAGATGATCTGTAAAACAATCCATGCAACATTTTGACCAAAGAACCACCATTACATGTTATGTAGACCACAATGAAGTGTTTTACATTTAGAAAAAAAAAATAATAATATGACTCCTTTAATGCGCCCTATAACCGGTGAGCCTTATATATGGAAAAAAGATTTAAAAAAATAGACCATTCATCGGCAATAAATACGGTATTTTCTTTACTTGTCCATATGCATTTGGGACATTTTCTGGACTAGAAACACAAGACTATTGAGCATGTTGGATTAAACTCAATGTTTTTTGTCAATGTGGTCTTTTTGTTTGTTTATATGTAATTATTTGTAGTAAATACAAATATTCACACAACCTTTCAAATATTGATAATACATTTGTTCCTTAACATCTAATTATACGCGCACTGGAAGTGCATTTTTGTCCTTGATGTACACGCTCAGACTCCCATAGCCTGAAGACAGTATTACAGTAAACCCTCCTTAATCGCTATTAATTGGTTCCGGGCCTGACCATGGTAAATGAGTCCCACAAAGTAGGAATTATTAATTACAAATGAAATATTTAAAATTTTAATATTTACAACTAGGCATTGCATTAAATATTATTATTGGTAACATCGTTCATATTTACAACAAGGCATTGCATTAAAAGATTATTATTGGTAACATGGTTAATATTTACAACTAGGCATTGCATTAAATATTATTATTGGTAACATCGTTCATATTTACAACAAGGCATTGCATTAAAAGATTATTATTGGTAACATGGTTAATATTTACAAAAATGCATTGCATTAAAAGATTATTAATGGTAACATGGTTAATATTTATAAAAAGGCATTGCATTAAAATATTATTATTGGTAACATGGTTAATATTTACAAAAAGGCATTGCATTAAAATATTATTGGTAACATGGTTAATATTTACAAAAAGGCATTGCATTAAAATATTATTATTGGTAACATGGTTAATATTTACAAAAATGCATTGCATTAAAAGATTATTATTGGTAACATGGTTACAATTTACAAAAAGGCATTGCATTAAAAGATTATTATTGGTAACATGGTTAAAATTTACAACAAGGCATTGCATTAAAAGATTATTATTGGTAACATGGTTAATATTTACAACAAGGAATTGCATTAAAATATTATTATTGGTAACACGGTTAATATTTACAACAAGTCATTGCATTACAATATTATTATTGGTAACATGGTTAATATTTACAAAAAGGCATTGCATTAAAAGATTATTATTGGTAAGATGGTTAAAATTTACAACAAGGCATTGCATTAAAAGATTATTATTGGTAACATGGTTAATATTTACAAAAATGCATTGCATTAAAAGATTATTATTGGTAACATGATTAATATTTACAACAAGGCATTGCATTAAAAGATTATTATTGGTAACATGGTTAATATTTACAACAAGGAATTGCATTAAAATATTATTATTGGTAGCATGGTTAATATTTACAAAAAGGCATTACATTAAAAGATTATTATTGGTAAGATGGTTAATATTTACAAAAACATTAAAATAGTATTATTGGTAACATGGTTAATATAACAAGGCATTGCCATCCATCCATCCATCCATCTTCTTCCGCTTATCCGAGGTCGGGTCGCGGGGGCAGCAGCTTAAGCAGGGAAGCCCAGACTTCCCTCTCCCCAGCCACTTCGTCCAGCTCTTCCTGTGGGACCCCGAGGCGTTCCCAGGCCAGCCGGGAGACATAGTCTTCCCAACGTGTCCTGGGTCTTCCCCGCGGCCTCCTACCGGTGGGACGTGCCCTAAACACCTCCCTAGGGAGGCGTTCAGGTGGCATCCTGACCAGATGCCCGAACCACCTCATCTGGCTCCTCTCGATGTGGAGGAGCAGCGGCTTTACTTTGAGCTCCCCCCGGATGGCAGAGCTTCTCACCCTATCTCTAAGGGAGAGCCCCGCCACCCGGCGGAGGAAACTCATTTCGGCCGCTTGTACCCGTGATCTTGTCCTTTCGGTCATAACCCAAAGCTCATGACCATAGGTGAGGATGGGAACGTAGATCGACCGGTAAATTGAGAGCTTTGCCTTCCGGCTCAGCTCCTTCTTCACCACAACGGATCGATACAGCGTCCGCATTACTGAAGACGCCGCACCGATCCGCCTGTTGATCTCACGATCCACTCTTCCCCCACTCGTGAACAAGACTCCGAGGTACTTGAACTCCTCCACTTGGGGCAAGATCTCCTCCCCAACCCGGCATTGCATTAAAAGATAATTATTGGTAACATGATTAATATTTACAACAAGGCATTGCATTAAAAGATTATTATTGGTAACATGGTTAATATTTACAAAAAGGCATTGCAATAAAATATATTATTATTGGTAACATGGTTAATATTTACAAAAAGGCATTGCATTAAAAGATTATTATTGGTAACATGGTTAATATTTACAACAAGGCATTGCATTAAAAGATTATTATTGGTAACATGGTTAATATTTACAACAAGGCATTGCATTAAAATATTATTATTGGTAACATGGTTAATATTTACAACAAGGCATTGCATTAAAAGATTATTATTGGTAACCGGGCTCGGGATCTTTCTGTGTGGAGTTTGCATGTCCTCCCCGTGACTGCGTGGGTTCCCTCCGGGTACTCCGGCTTCCTCCCACTTCCAAAAGACATGCACCTGGGGATAAGTTGATTGGCAACACTAAATTGGCCCTAGTGTGTGGATGTGAGTGTGAATGTTGTCTGTCTATCTGTGTTGGCCCTGCGATGAGGTGGCGACTTGTCCAGGGTGTACCCCGCCTTCCGCCCGATTGTAGCTGAGATAGGCTCCAGCGCCCCCCGCGACCCCAAAGGGAATAAGCGGTAGAAAATGGATGGATGGATGGATGAACATGGTTAATATTTACAACAAGGCATTGCATTAAAATATTATTATTGGTAACATGGTTAATATTTACAAAAAGGCATTGCAATAAAATATATTATTATTGGTAACATGGTTAATATTTACAACAAGGCATTGCATTAAAAGATTATTATTGGTAACATGGTTCATATTTACAACAAGGCATTGTGGCCATATGCATGCAGCTGGAGCAATCGGCGTCATCACCAACAGCAAGTGTGTGATTGATGGCGCATGCTGTGTGCTGATGATTGCGGTGCATGTTCACCAGCATTAGGCGCTTGATTGCGCTCTGTGCAAAAACCTGAGGAGTTTAGAAGACAGCAGAGGTGGGTAGTAACGCGCTACATTTACTCCGTTACATCTACTTGAGTAACTTTTGGGTAGTTTTAATGCAACATACTTTTACTTTTACTTGAATATATTTATAGAGAAGAAACGCTACTTTTACTCCGTTACTTTTATCTACATTCAGCTCGCTACTAATTTTTATCGATCTGTTAATGCACGCTTTGTTTGTTTTGGTCTGTCAGACAGACCCTCATAGTGCCTGCGTTTCAACAAATACAGTCACTGGTGACGTTCACTCCGTTCCACCAATCAGATGCAGTCACTGGTGACGTTGGACCAATCAAACAGAGCCAGCGGTCACATGACCTGACTTAAACAAGTTGAAAAACTTATTCGGGTGTTACCATTTAGTGGTCAATCGTACGGAATATGTACTGTACTGTGCAATCTACTAATAAAAGTTCCAATCAATCAATCAAAAGTGTGAAGGAAAAAAGACAATTTTTTTATTTCAACCGTACATCCCGTCAAAAGCCTAAAGACTGACTGCACAGTTCCTGTCTTCACAATAAAAGTGCCGCTCCATCGCGCCTGCGCTTTCAAAATAAGAGTCTCCGAAAGCCAGCGCAAACAAGCTAGCAAGCTACGGAGTTTGCCGCCAATGTATTTCTTGTAAAGTGTATAAAAACGAATATGGAAGCTGGACAAATAAGAAGCCAAAAACCAACCACTTTCATGTGGTATTAGACAGAAAGGAGGAACTTTTTTTCTCCTCCATTTGAAAACGTGGACGTTATCATCACTACTGTCTGATTCCAATCAATGCAAGTCATCAGAATCAGGTAATACACCAACTTATATTCTTGTCTTCATGAAAGAAAGGAATCTATATGTTAAACATGCATGTATATTCATTAAAACACCTTTAACATGTAAACAAAAATGGCAAAATAAATAAATATAAATTATATACTGTATATATCAATGTATGTGTATATATATATATATATATATATATATATATATATATATATATATATATATATATATATATATATATATATATATATATATATATGTGTATATATATATATATATATATATATATGATATGTGTGTGTATGTTACTCATCAGTTACTCAGTACTTGAGTGGTTTTTTCACAACATACTTTTTACTTTTACTCAAGTAAATATTTGGGTGACTACTCCTTACTTTTACTTGAGTAATAAATCTCTAAAGTAACAGTACTCTTACTTGAGTACAATTTCTGGCTACTCTACCCACCTCTGGAAGACAGCAAATAGTGGCGTTCACGTGTCAGATGACAAATGCTGGCAGCCCATCCATCCATCCATTTTCTACCGCCCTTTGGTAAACATGAGGTAGTCAAAACCCATTAAATGCAGTACATGTTCCCGTACATTTTACTTTACTTAGAAGAAAATTAAACTATACAGTCCAAATTGGCCCCTGTAATCAAGTCTTTAAAAAAAAAAAATTAACCCTAATTTTCCACGTTCTTACGGAATAGTTTTAGACACCTTTACCTATAATTAGGTATTATCATTTCTAACTATACTTTAACTAGAACAACATTTTACGGAATGTTTATTCAGAATTGTTTTTATTTTTAGACATATCTTCCTTATTTTTAGATTAATATTTCCTGATTTGAAGCTTTGACCAACAATATTAAATTATGCATAGAACATTTTGAAAGTTTCCTCAAAAACATTTTGCCGCTTCTTTTATTTTTTTCTGTCAATATTTGTATGGATTTGTTTGTGTTCTTTAAGTTCTGCAGCCTATAATTAACTGTAACAATATTTAGAACAATGTATACAATATGTCTGGAGGTGTTCCATTTTTCTCATTTTACTGAACATTTTTAAATACTTGTTTTCTAATTATATATATTTTTTTGATCTTTTGAAGAAGTTGAACAACCAATGCAAACTTTTTTTATTTTATTTATTTATTTATTTTTTTGTCCTGTCCAGCAACTCAGTCAAATCATATAGTTGATGTAGATGTCCATATTGGCTGTACAAATGTATTTTACAAAAGAGAAATGTGGGATATTTCTCTTGTTGCCTTATTTGTATTTGACTTTATCAAATGGATTTATATTATTATTTGGTGCAGCCGGGCCGGAGCAGGAGGGGATAGAAAGAGAAAAAAAGAAAGACAGGAGGGGAAATTGTGGGGATAAGACAGAGAGACAAAAACAACAACAGCAAACATAACAATAACAACAACAATAGAACAACATCAGCAAAAAGGATATGTACAAATATGATGGTAAAAGTGATAGCAAAGAAGCAGTTAGTGAAATAAATAATACAGAAATAACAATGAACATTATTACACTACAAATCGAGCAATAGAAATAACACTATTGATAATGAATATTATAGTAATAGTAACAATAATTTACCTCTATTATCAACAATACAATTGTTCAAATGCAACAATACATATATGTAATGATAACTTGAAATACAAAAGAAAGCAGATAAATGGAGGGGAAGAAAGAGAAGCAAACTGTATTAACCTTGTAGATTGTTATAGTAACAATAGGTTAAGCTTTGTCAGTGTGCCTTGTGTTACCTAATGCAAACTTTGACAAACTGTCATTTTAAATCAAACAGTTTTCTAAAATCATTGTACAATATTTTTCAACATTTTCCCCTTTTTTCCAAATTTTTTATGGAATAGTTTTAATTATTTTGCCCATACTTTTATGGATTGCTTACAGTTCTACAGCCTATAATTAATTCAAAATATATTTAATTCCAGAATTGTGTCTAAGTATTGTAGAATATTTCTCAACATTTTGCCTCTTCTCCTCACACATTTTTATGAACCAGTTTTGATTTTTGTTGTCCATATTTGTATTGATTTTTTTTTAGTGTTTTTTGAGTTCTGCAGCATATTATTAACAGTAACCATATCTACAACAATTTATAGAATATGCTCGTACATTTTCCATTTTTCCCTCTTTCCATGCACTATTATTTAGATATACACTATATTGCCAAAAGTATTTGGTCTCCCATCCAAATGATGAGAATCAGGTGTCCTAATCACTTGGCCCGGCCACAGGTGTATAAAATCAAGCACTTAGGCATGGAGACTGTTCCTACAAACATTTGTGAAAGAATGGGCCGCTCTCAGGAGCTCAGTGATTTCCAGCGTGGAACTGTCATAGGATGCCACCTCTGCAACAAATCCAGTCGTGAAATGTCCTCACTCATAAATATTCCAAAGTCAACTGTCGGCTTTATTATAAGAAAATGGAAGAGTTTGGGAACAACAGCAACTCAGACCAAGTATACTGACAGAGGGGTCAGCGGATGATGAAGCGCATTGTGCAGAAAGTCAGCGACCTTTTTGCACTGTCAGTTGCTACAGAGCTGGGATTGGAGGTTGCCAGGAGAACGCTACATTTCGGACTGCATTGTGCCCAGTGTGAAATTTGGTGGAGGAGGAATTATGGTCTGGGGTTGTTTTTCAGGAATTGGGGTTGGCCCCTTAGTTCCAGTGAAAGGAACTTTGAATGCTCCAGGATACCAAAACATTTTGGACAATTCCACGCTCCCAACCTTATGGGAACAGTTTGGAGCGGGCCCCTTCCTCTTCCAACATGACTGTGCACCAGTGCACAAAGCAAGGTCCATAAAGACATGGATGACAGAGTCTGGTGTGGATGAACTTGACTGGCCTGCACAGAGTCCTGACCTGCACCCGATAGAACACCTTTGGGATGAATTAGAACGGAGACTGAGAGCCAGGCCTTCTCGACCAACATTAGTGTGTGACCTCACCAATGCGCTTTTGGAAAAATGGTTGAAAATTCCTACAAAAACACTCCTTCTGGACAGCCTTCCCAAAAGAGTTGAAGCCGCAAAAGGTGGACCGACATCATATTGAACCCTATGGGTTAGGAATGGGATGGCACTACAACTTCATGTGAGTCAAGGCAGGTGGCCAAATACTTTTGGCAATATAGTATCTTCCTCATGTTCCTAAATATTTTTAGACACTTATTTACTGATTTTTGTTATTTTAACTTTTCAAATAAGTTTTAAAAACTATGCAAACTATATATAATTCTAAGTAAACATTCTTCAGAGAGTTCAAAACATATTTAACAATATTTTTAGACAATTGACCCTTTTTTCCACAATTTTTTATGGAAATATATGAAAGATTTTACAATTTTATTTGTATAGGTTGCTTCGAGTTCTACAGCCATTAATATCTATTTTTACCTTAACCATATTTCAGAATGCTGTCTAAATACTGTAGAATATTTATAGACATTTTCTCGCCACAGGTTTTTTTTTTTTGGTCAATAATTGTATGGATTTTTGTGTGTGTGTTAGAGTTCTGCATCCTATAATCAACTACAACTACCTACATCAACAATTTATAGAACATTTTGGGACATTTTCCTTTTTTTCCACTCATTTAATGCAATATTCTTTAGATATTTTCTCCCATCTTTTAATGATTGGCACTAGCCAACAATCAGTTGAACTTGGGAACACCTCCTCCTCGTCCCCTACCTCCTATACCCTCGCTCCCTCTCTCCTCCCTCCCTCTCTCTGTTGCCGCTTCATGCCCATCAAGCACACTCTTGTGAGGCATTTAAAGACCCCGGGACGTGTGGCGCTTACCGTCAACATGAACTTGGAGGGTCTGGAGATGATCGGCGTGCTGGTGGTGGTGGTTCTCTTTGTGAAGGTTCTGGAGCAGTTTGGGCTGCTGGAGGACGGGTTTGATGGTAAGACAGGCAGGGGAAAGTTGGGTTGTGATTATGTAAGCTCTTAGGTTGTTTCTAAGTTTGATGAAGCTCCTCATCGTTCCATAAGTGATGTCTCCCTAACTATTGATTTCCTCCTTGCTGCTGTGTGTACGTCATCCAGTGGCTCCAGTCGTCCTGGTTCTACTGCTCTTCTATGTCTACCCTCATTTTATGTCCTGTGTTCCCTGCTGATCCTTACCCTCACAGTTCAGCGTGACTGTCAGTCTGCTATAAATCAGGCCCGACTCTTTTCAAAGCCTTTTTTTCCCCCCATTTCTTGTCATGTTGTCAAGACGGAGACACAAGCTGGTCAATGTTATCAGCTCCTCCATGCAGGCCCTCTCGGCTTTGTGCGTTTGTAGACAGGAACAGGTTGTTTTTTTTACCTTTTAACGATCACTTTTTAATTGGCTATTGACATGTAGTCATGATTGAAGATAGTGTGACAACCTTTTATATTTTGGTGCAAGTATGGATAAAGATGACGCTCCATCCTGCCAACCAGTGAAATTTGATGCAAATCTGGTTAAAGGTGCAGATCTAGTGTGACCACCCATTTCATTTCTGTGAATCTGGTGCAGGTCCCCATGCACAAAACCCAAAACCAGTGAAGTTGTCACGTTGTGTAAATCGTGAATAAAAACAGAATACAATGATTTGCAAATCCTTTTCAACCTACAAACCCCATTTCCATATGAGTTGGGAACTTGTATTAGATGTAAATATAAATGGAATACAATGATTTGCAAATCGTTTTCAACCCATATTCAGTTGAATGCACTACAAAGACAAGATATTTGATGTTCAAACTCATAAACTTTATTTTTTTTTGCAAATAAAAATCAACTTAGAATTTCATGGCTGCAACACATGCCAAAGTAGTTGGGAAAGGGCATGTTCACCACTGTGTTACATGGCCTTTCCTTTTAACAACACTCAGTAAACGTTTGGGAACTGAGGAGACACATTTTTTAAGCTTCTCAGGTGGAATTCTTTCCCATTCTTGCTTGATGTACAGCTTAAGTTGTTCAACAGTCCGAAGGTCTCCGTTGTGGTATTTTAGGCTTCATAATGCACCACACATTTTCAATGGGAGACAGGTCTGGACTACAGGCAGGCCAGTCTAGTACGCGCACTCTTTTACAATGAAGCCACGTTGATGTAACACGTGGCTTGGCATTGTCTTGCTGAAATAAGCAGGGGTGTCCATGGTAACGTTGCTTGGATGGCAACATATGTTGCTCCAAAACCTGTATGTACCTTTCAGCATTAATGGCGCCTTCACAGATGTGTAAGTTACCCATGTCTTGGGCACTAATACACCCCCATACCATCACAGATGCTGGCTTTTCAACTTTGCGCCTATAACAATCCGGATGGTTCTTTTCCTCTGTCCACAGTTTCCAAAACCAATTTGAAATGTGGACTCTTCAGACCACAGAACACTTTTCCACTTTGTATCAGTCCATCTTAGATGAGCTCAGGCCCAGCGAAGCCGACGACGTTTCTGGGTGTTGTTGATGAACAGTTTTTGTCTTGCATAGGAGAGTTTTAACTTGCACTTACAGATGTAGCAACCAACTGTAGTTACTGACAGTGGGCTTCTGAAGTGTTCCTGAGCCCATGTGGTGATATCCTTTACCCACTGATGTCGCTTGTTGATGCAGTACAGCCTGAGGGATAGAAGGTCACGGGCTTAGCTGCTTACATGCAGTGATTTCTCCAGATTCTCGGAACCCTTTGATGATATTACAGAGCGTAGATGGTGAAATCCCTAAATTCCTTGCAATAGCTGGTTGAGAAAGGTTTTTCTTAAACTGTTCAACAATTTGCTCACGCATTTGTTGACAAAGTGGTGACCCTCTCCCCATCCTTGTTTGTGAATGACTGAGCGTTTCATGGAATCTACTTTTACACCCAATCATGGCACCCACCTGTTCCCAATTAGCCTGTTCACCTGTGGGATGTTCCAAATAAGTGTTTGATGAGCATTCCTCAACTTTATCAGTATTTATTGCTACCTTTCCCAATTTCTTTGTCACGTTTTCTTGGCACTAAATTCTAAAGTTAATGATTATTTGCAAAAAAACAAAACATTTATCAGTTTGAACATCAAATATCTTGTCTTTGTAGTGCATTCAATTGAATATGGGTTGAAAAGGATTTGCAAATCATTGTATTCCGTTTATATTTACATCTAACACAATTTCCCAACTCATATGGAAACGGGGTTTGTAGTTTTTCGGGAAATCCATCTCTATACTGGTGCAGGTTTGTCAGGCAGGGAGTGGTTTGCTTTGCACACGCTCGGAGCGACTTCCTCACAGTTGAAGGCACATTGCCACGAATCAAAAAGGTTAAAAGTAAGGGACTTTTTACTTGAGATGAGGCTGAAAGTGTGTGTAGTGACTCGTGCTGGTCAAAGCAACCAACAGAGCGTTTTCCTTTATTGGGCTTCATCGTGGATATGTTGCGGATTACAAACGCTCCTACGTAAAAGTTAAAAACAGCGGACTCGCTCAACGATGTTGGGGTACATTACTTCCATAAATGGATAATGCGTTGATGTCACAATTGGGAAAAACGTCATACTTGAACAAAATTCCTTCGGCTCGTTTGGAAGAAGTAGGACGGGAGGCAAGATTATTTTATAAACATCTCTGCAATGCCTCCGCGGTTTCATTTCAAATTTTTCGGGACTTATGCAGATCCCAAATACACATAAGCAGGTACCATCAAGTTAGAAAAGTTGGTTTTGCATAATAGGTCCCTTTTTAATTGAACAAAATTGCGGTCTAAAACAGCACGTGTTAATACATCAAACAATTATAGTTGCATATTGCTTACACGTACAAAGTCACCAAAGCTGAAGAGTATCAGAATGTATCCAGTAACAAAAGTGTCTGCATCATTTAACCTACTGCGTCATGCGCTTCATTTAATAAATTAATATGACCACGAGTTGTCGCCAAAACACAAGTTAACACTCACACTTCAAAAGCATAAATCTGTCATAAGGTGAGTGTTTTCAAACCTAACTTTGTTTTCTGTCCGAGTAATTTCACTTGATCCAACATTTTTTTAACATTCCACACTACAAAAAGAGTATGCACTATGATTTGTGCTGATATCCATTCATCCATCCATCCATCCATTTTTTGCCGCTTGTCCCTCTGGGAGTTGCGGGGGGTCGTATCGAAATAATAACAATATTCGCCAGTACCCAAGGCTCCAATATTGGTATCATATCGGCGATGAAAAATCTGCATTGGGACGCTCCTAAATCAGACTACTGTATATAATATATATTTATACTTATTTTGTGTGTGTGTGTGTGTGTGTGTGTGTGTGTGTGTGTGTGTGTGTGTGTGTGTGTGTGTGTGTGTGTGTGTGTGTGTGTGTGTGTGTAAATATGTATATATGTTCAGTGTTTCCCCCAGAAAATGTGTTAGTTAAGGTGGTGTCTCTCCAGTGGGAAGGGGGTGGGTGGGTGTAAGGAACAGCGTAACTCGGCCTGTCGCCATCACGTCTCCATCTCATCGCTGTCACCACAGCCTGGGGCGGGGGAGGGGGGGGGGCAATAGACTACAGGCTGTGTTGAAGTAGGTTGGCTTCGTCGCGTGAGGAAGCCTACAATTTTTGGTTGTGTTTTCCGCTCCATATGCTGAATGCCAATATACTATATTTATCTCGATATTTTTTCCGTAAAGTAAAAACAATACACAAAACAGTCCTTTTTACCTGAGATACTAAGTATGTCATTATTATGACTTAGTAAGTCAAAATATTGACTTACTAATTTACTAAGTCAAAATAATGACAAAATAATGACTTACTAAGTCAAAATAATGACTTAAGTCAAATTAATGACTTACTGTAAGTAAGCGTTTGCAATAAGCGTTTGAAAAAAAGAGTTAAAAGTGGGGCCACATGCTGACATATGCTCAACTCATCATGCTTTTAATTTATTACAGCATTTGGGAAGCCTGTAGTTGATTTTTATTATGTAAATGTTATATTTTTATCAACATGTGATAGCAGGGACCCTGCCATTCAAAACTAGGCTGCTACTTTACTAATGATTATTGTAACTATAGCTGAAAAAAAATAGTACAATAGCAATAGAAGAGACTATTCATTCCTGAACACCATGGTGTTCATGTAGGCTTAATGATGCAGTTACATTATTATATCAACTATCAGAGACAGCTTCAGGAAACTTCATTTAACATAATGTCCTTTTTTGCTGCTTCCACATAGCTCAATCAACACAGAAAAAGGTAAAGTGAAATAACATAGTTGTTAACTGGAGGTCAATAATGCTTGTCTTTCTCTCTGGCAGACACACACACCGCACAGTGAGCTAACGTTACGCTAAAAGCTAATTAGCCTTCACCTCAAGGACTGCGAGCGAGCTGAGCTGCCGCGTATGTTTCTAGAACGTCAACGGGCTCATAATGATGTTACTAGTAGTTGACTGGGAGGTCTTGATTATAATTTGGGGAGTGTCCGCTGCATTATGCTCACCTGCTAAACATCTGCTCATTCCTCCGTCTCTCCTGTCTGCCTACCTGAGCACTGACTCCATGCGCTCTGAATACGCACTGCTGATTGGCTGTTACCGTTCTGCGTGTAACCAATCAGATGGTTCTGTGGGTGGGACAATGCTGGGTGCTGCAGAGATGTAATGAGAGAGGTAGAGGCAGAAATCACACATAGCAGCTTGTTAAGACTTTAGTTTAGGCTGTGGCTCTTTGATGTTTAGGCGACCGCCTTAACATGTGGTGATATCCTTTACACACTGATGTCGCTTGTTGATGCAGTACAGCCTGAGGGATCGAAGATCACGGGCTTAGCTGCTTATGTGCAGTGATTTCTCCAGATTCTCTGAACCATTTGATGATATTACAGACCGTAGATGGTGAAATCCTTAAATTCCATGCAATAGCTGGTTGAGAAAGGTTTTTCTTAAACTGTTCAACAATTTGCTCACGCATTTGTTGACAAAGTGGTGACCCTCGCCCCATCCTTGTTTGTGAATGACTGAGCATTTCATGGAATCTACTTTTATACCCAATCATGGCACCCACCTGTTCCCAATTTGCCTGTTCACCTGTGGGATGTTCCAAATAAGTGTTTGATGAGCATTCCTCAACTTTATCAGTATTTATTGCCACCTTTCCCAACTTCTTTGTCACGTGTTGCTGGCATCAAATTCTAAAGATAATGATTATTTGCAAAAAAAAAAAAGTTTATCAGTTTGAACATCAAATATGTTGTCTTTGTAGCATATTCAACTGAATATGGGTTGAAAATGATTTGCAAATCATTGTATTCCGTTTATATTTACATCTAACACAATTTCCCAACTCATATGGAAACGGGGTTTATATATATATATATATATATATATATATATATATATATATATATATATATATATATATATATATATATATATATATATATATATGTATGTGTGGGAAAAAAAATCACAAGACTATTTCATCTCTACAGGCCTGTTTCATGAGGGGGGGTACCCTCAATCATCAGGAGATTTTAATGGGAGCATTCGCATACCATGGTTTATATAGGGCACAGTATTGACTTACACCTTACAATAGTGGTAATAAAAGATGCAACCTATGCTTGAAAGAGAAACTGTTTATTATTTACCGTCCAGACCTGTCATCCCTCAACAAGCGCAGCGAAATTGTAACAGCATGCCGCCATAGACGGAAACACCTCCTAGGTAACACATGAGCCAATCACCACGCCCCTACGCCAGCCTGTACCCACCCACTCTGTGCCCTATATAAACCATGGTATGCGAATGCTCCCATTAAAATCTCCTGATGATTGAGGGTACCCCCCCTCATGAAACAGGCCTGTAGAGATGAAATAGTCTTGTGATTTTTTTTCCCACACATACATATATTGCGCTCTACTACGGTATCGAGCACCATTTTTTGGATAACCTTATTAAGACATATACTCCGCTCCAAATTGACATTTGTTGAGCACTGTACGACGATCAGAAATGGAAAAATTCAACATCGACTACTCCACGAAGAGCATTCCCATACCCGCGCAGAATGACTACAAGCTAAGGCTCATAGAAAAGACGGAACACTTCCTAAGAAGGATGCGGTGGAAAGCACATTTTTTCCTCCACCCTGAAACAAAAGGAACGCAAAAGAAAACTTACGGATTCAAATCTACCAAGAACCCACCCACAGTTGGGGAACTAAAGGATTTTGAGAACGACATGCTCAAAATGATACAATCAGTCAAATTCAAGCCAATCCGCAACCCACTCCTCACCAAGCTGAAAAATGACAAGGAGCGCATCAAGAAAGTAAACAACCTCATCATAGCTGCCGATAAAACCACAAACTTCTACAGAATGGACATACCAGAACATCACACCTTACTGGGCAGAAGCATCACCAAATCATACAAAAAAGCGCAACCCAACACCTTACAGAACATCCACCTGGAAAATAAAAGGATTGCGGCTGAACTGGACATTGAGGACAGGGTGGACGCCACAGCCAACAAGGAAGCCTTCATCACATTGAAGGACCACAAACCCAACTTCGCAAATAACCCAACATGCCGACTAATAAACCCAACTAAATCTGAAATAGGAAAAATCAGCAAAATAATCCTGGACAGAGTCAACACAAAAATCAAGGACAAAACACCACTCAACCAATGGAGAAATACAGCAGCAGTAATCAAATGGTTCAACAACATCCAAGACAAACAACAGCACAACTTTATCTCCTTTGATATCGAAGAATTTTACCCTTCCATCACGCAAGACCTACTGACTCAAGCACTAGACTTCGCCTCAGACTACGACTCAATCACAGGCAACGAAAGAAACATCATCATCCACGCAAAAAACTCCATTCTCATCCACAACAGTACACCATGGCAAAAAAAGAACAATGCAACATTTGACGTCACTATGGGAAGTTTTGACGGAGCAGAAACGTGTGAACTCGTTGGGAGTTTCCTCCTCTCCCAGCTCGCTAGCCTCAATCTGAACCTTGGTATTTACCGTGATGACGGACTGGCAGTGTGTCGCGCCTCGCCAAGGAGCAGCGAGAATACCAAGAAGCGCATATGCCAAATTTTCAAAGAGAACGGCCTACGGATCACGATTGAAGCCAACAAGCAAACCGTCAACTTCCTTGACGTCACTTTCAACCTGAGAAATAACAGCTACCAACCATTCACGAAACCCAACACAACACTCCAATACGTGCACCATGACAGCAACCACCCACCCACCACCACGAAAAGAATACCTACCGGAATCAATAAAAGGCTATCGATGCTGTCATCTAGCAAAGCTGAATTTGACCAAGCAACCCCCCCGTACCAAAAAGCCCTTGATGAAAGCGGATACAATTTCACCCTCACCTATGAACCCACGCCAGGAAACCAGCCAAAAAAGAACAGAAAACGAAACGACATCATCTGGTACAACCCCCCATACAGCAAAAACGTCTCAACTAACATTGGACACAAATTCCTCAATCTGATTGACAAACACTTTCCCAAAGACAACACCCTAAGAAAAGTATTCAACAAGAACAACATTAAATTGAGCTACAGCTGCATGAACAATATACGACAAATCATCTCAAACCACAACAAAACAATTGCAAATGAGCCGTCGGCCCCCGGACAGAGCGACTCCAAAACCAACAAAGGCTGTAACTGTCGAAAGAAACCTGATTGCCCTCTCAACGGGGGGTGCTTACAAACATCAGTTGTCTACCAATCTAAGGTAATACGCAAGGACATTAACACATCCGACACATATGTAGGATTAACCGAGGGAGAATTCAAAACCAGATGGAACAATCACAAGGCTTCTTTCAGGAACCAAAACCTGCGAAATACCACAGAACTCAGCAAACACATTTGGGACCTCAAAGACAATAATGTTGAATATTCAATAACATGGCAAATTCTTGCATCCAGCACACCTTACAATAGTGGTAATAAAAGATGCAACCTATGCTTGAAAGAGAAACTGTTTATTATTTACCGTCCAGACCTGTCATCCCTCAACAAGCGCAGCGAAATTGTAACAGCATGCCGCCATAGACGGAAACACCTCCTAGGTAACACATGAGCCAATCACCACGCCCCTACGCCAGCCTATACCCACCCACTCTGTGCCCTATATAAACCATGGTATGCGAATGCTCCCATTAAAATCTCCTGATGATTGAGGGTACCCCCCCTCATGAAACAGGCCTGTAGAGATGAAATAGTCTTATGATTTTTTTTCCCACACATACATATATTGCGCTCTACTACGGTATCGAGCACTATTTTTTGGATAACCTTACTAAGACATATATATATATATATATATATATATATATATATATATATATATATATATATATATATATATATATATATATATATGTTCTTTTGGTTTTGGACTTTTTGAATCTGCGCTGCTCTCCTAACCTATCCTACATTTCCTCTTTGCCGCGTGTAACGTTGTACGGCAGGTTTTTGTGCGTAAGCGAGCTTACTCCGCTACTCTTCAGGTGCGCATTTTTGTTGCTTGTCCATCCGTTGCTCGCAGCGGGCCGCTATGACCAGCTAAAATGGGGCACAGTTGATGATTGCTTGATATTGAGGATATCGTAAGTGAAGAAAAACTTTGGATTGAAGTACATATTCCATGCGCCAGGCGATGACATGTTGGTGCTGATCAGCGTAAAGGAGCATTTGGTGTTCTGTAACAAGATGGAGTATTTTTAGACAACAGTGCAACAATAAAAGCAAAGTTGCCCCAAGGTTAACCAGTCTACACGCTTGATTGCTCCTGTTCTGCACCTCATCATGACACCCACCACCCCCCTCTTTTGGCGCTGCAGGTGTCGCCTAATTGCATCACCCTCCTCATCCTCCGACGATGACAAACAACCCTTCCATCGTCATCTTCGTCGCCTGTCCACCACTTTGATTAATGACTCTTTGTTGTTTTTAACACCGCATCCTTATTAATGAAGTTGATGAACATGCAGATCCGTTCATTGTTGGCCACACATTGAGGAGAGTACACTCCGTTTTTTGCAGTAAAAAAAAAAAAGTAGCAACGCACTTCTGTCATACAGCTTTTTTGAGGTTGCCTACTCCTGCATAGTTGCCTGCAGCCACTAGATGGCGATATACCCCTCTCACCCCTCTCTGCCGCCCTCTCTCACTGACGTCCCCTCCCCTTGCTCCCCAAAGAGTGCAAGACAAGACTTTCCTCCCGCTGCGTCCTCATTGTTTTGTCCTCCAGCGCCGTGTGAACGTTGTCCTCATGTGACCCGTGAATGACCTGACGACACTTTAAGGTCAAGGCACCTCCGCTTGGATTTAGGCCCGGCTTAGCACTGGAGTGGGCACGGGGCAACTGGAGCGCTGGACCGGGCGAGGATGAGGGAGGCGGCTCTGGGTCAGGGTACGGGGGCGCCGAGCAGCCCGAGGGCGGCTCGGTGCTGAGCGGCATCTGGGAGACGGAGGGTCTGCAGACGGTGGGCATCGTGGTCCTGGTGTTCGCCTCCATCAAGCTGCTGCACCTCCTGGGCCTCATCAACTTCTCAGAGGGTAAACGAAGTCAAATTGGCTGTTTTGTGGTGGGACTTCTGCATGGGTCTAATGCTGGCTCACCCTCTGGGGATCAACAACTTCTCACAGGGTAAACAGAGTAAAATTGGCTCTTTTGTTATGCTCCTTCTGCATGGGTCTCATATGCACGTCAAGAAAAAAAAACATCTAATTAGCGCGGCCACTCAAAAGCTCGCCGGGCGCTTTAATCCCGGCGTTGCATCGTAAGCAGTTTGAACTAACGCACACCTCGGCCGCCTAATTAGCACAGACAATAAAAAGAAAGCACCTAATTTATAATTGAGATGAGTATGTGTAATGCAATAGTGCACACGTGGGAGCGGCGTCGCTATAATCAATTCACACAGACGTTATCAGTATTCCAGATGTCTTGCCCGTGTGCAGAAAATCAACCTGCAGCTGACGGGCTGTCTGTGTAAAGTATTGACAAGAAAAAAAATCATTTTACTGCATGGCACGACAGTCAAATATAGCTGATAGCTTTTTTTTTTTTTTTCTTCTTTTTTTTCGGTTGTTTTTGTTGTTTCGTAACCTTTTTCCAAGTCCTAGTTTGCTACCAAGACTGCAAGATTAAACTAGTCCATAAAAACTTTCTGCAAATGGAAAACAATTGAAAATATTTAAAAAAAAAATGCTGATATGTGCAAAACCCAAAAGCAGAGAAGTTGGCACTTTGTGCAAATCGTAAATAAAAACAGAATGCAATTATTTGCAAATCCTTTTCAACTTATATTCAATTGAACAGACTGCAAAGACAAGATATTTAATGTTCGAACTGAGAAACTTAATTTTTCTTTGCAATCATTAACTTGGAATTTAATGGCAGCAACACAGTGCAAAAGAGTTAGCACAGGGACATTTTTACCACTGTGTTACATGGCCTTTCCTTTTAAAGGGGAACATTATCACAATTTCAGAAGGGTTAAAACCATTAAAAATCAGTTCCCAGTGGCTTATTTTATTTTTCGAAGTTTTTTTCAAAATTTTACCCATCACGCAATATCCCTAAAAAAAGCTTCAAAGTGCCTGATTTTAACCATCGTTGTATACACCCGTCCATTTTCCTGTGATGTCACATAGTGATGCCAATACAAACAAACATGGCGGATAGAACAGCAAGATATAGCGACATTAGCTCGGATTCAGACTCAGATTTCAGCGGCTTAAGCGATTCAACAGATTACGCATGTACTGAAACGGATGGTTGTAGTGTGGAGGCAGGTAGCGAAAACGAAATTGAAGAAGAAACTGAAGCTATCGAGCCATATCGGTTTGAACCGTATGCAAGCGAAACCGACGAAAACGACACGACAGTCAGCGACACGGGAGAAAGCGAGGACGAATTTGGCGATCGCCTTCTAACCAACGATTGGTATGTGTTTGTTTGGCATTAAAGGAAACTAACAACTATGAACTAGGTTTACAGCATATGAAATACATTTGGCAACAACATGCACTTTGAGAGTGCAGACAGCCCATTTCAGGCGTGCTAAGAACATATATTTTTCCACGATTTCAGCACTCAGGTTAACCATACCTAAATAGACACAAAATACTGCATTGCACTAGACTAACCAGATGGACTCGAATGATTGAAAAAAATAAATGTTTTTCAACTAAATTATTGGTAAACACAGTTTATGTATAATAATTTACGTAAAACCGCGAGTAATGAATAAAGTTTTCATCAATTAATATATTCTGTAGACATACCCTCATCCGCTCTCTTTTTCTGAAAGCTGATCTGTCCAGTTTTGGAGTTGATGTCAGCAAGCCAGGGAAGCTAGGGTCTTTATCGTTGGAAATGCATCTGCTTTGAGTGTCGCAGGATATCCACACATTCTTGCCATCTCTGTCGTAGCATAGCTTTCGTCGGTAAAGTGTGCGGAACAAACGACTGACCATTTCGTCGGCTTTCCCCACACCCTCTTATTTTGAACAAATTTCGTCCAATTTTTTGCCACTTTCGCATCTTTGGGCCACTGGTGCAACTTGAATCCGTCCCTGTTCGTGTTGTTACACCCTTCGACAACACACCGACGAAAGTGAGAAAATGGCGGATTGCTTTGCGATGTGACGTCACAACGTGACGTCATCGCTCCGAGAGCGAATAATAGAAAGGCGTTTAATTCTCCAAAATTCACCCATTTAGAGTTCGGAAATCGGTTAAAAAAAAATATGGTCTTTTTTCTGCAACATCAAGGTATATATTGACGCTTACATAGGTCTGGTGATAATGTTCCCCTTTAACAACACTCAGTAAACGTTTGGGAACTGAGGAGACCAATTTTTGAAGCTTTTCAGGTGGAATTCTTTCCCATTCTTGCTTGATGTACAGCTTAAGTTGTTCAACAGTCCGGGGTCTCCGTTGTGGTATTTTACGCTTCATAATGTGCCACACATTTTCAATGGGAGACAGGTCTGGACTACAGGCAGGCCAGTCTAGTACCCACACTCTTTTACTATGAAGCCACGCTGTTGTAACACGAACAGAATGTGGCTTGGCATTGTCTTGCTCAAATAAGCAGGGGCGTCTATTAGGGCTGGGCAATATATCGCGGGTTTGTCTCTGTGCGATATAGAAAATGACTATATCGTGATATTCGAGTATGCGTTCTCACGCAGTTGCTTTTAGCTGCTGGCATTACACTACAGGCTCTCCTCGCTCTTTCCTGTCTATCCTTCTCACAGACAGCGAGCGCACCTTCTTACACACGTGACATACTGTCACGCCATACGTCACATACTGTACATATACGCCCTCGCTGAGCAGAGGGATAGCAGCATGGCTAACGTTAGCTGTGATGCTAGCGTAGCCCTGTGAGCGGTAATACGAGAGAAAGAAGGTGCGAATCTGGTAACAATTGAAGGAATAATTAATTCCCCCAAAAAACAGCAGGGGGTCCATCGTCTGGCGGTGGTTTGGCTTCAAGTGGGAATATGTCGAACAGACAACCGTAATTTGTCAAGTGTGGGGCGATAGCCATGCTATAAAAAGTAGCATTACTGCTAATATGTAGCATCATTTGAAAAGTCACCTGCTAGAGAATGAACAGTGCTTACTCCACATGTCAACATCTCTGTTCGGTGCCACACGCCCACACCATCAAAATGCCGAGGCAAACATTTCCAGATCAACACCGTATAAAAAAAATAGTGATTTTTTTTTTTAGTTGTGATTTCCTTCTCTGCATGAAAGTTTAAAAGTAGCATATATTAATGGAGTATGAAGAAGAATGTTTTAATGTAGACACATAGAATCATCATACTGCTGTGATTATATGCATCAAGTGTTTATTCAAGGCTAAGGCAAAATATCGAGATATATATCGTGTATCGCGATAAGGCCTTAAAATATTGCGATATTAAAAGAAGGCCATATCGTCCAGCCCTAGGATCTATGATAACATTGCTTGGATGGCAACATATGTTGCTCCAAAACCTGTATGTACCTTTCAGCATTAATGGTGCCTTCACAGATGTATAAGTTACCCATGTATTGGGCACTAATACACCCCCATACCATCACAGATGCTGGCTTTTCAACTGTGCGCCTATAACAATCCGGATGGTTCTTTTCCTCTTTGGTCCGGAAGACACGACGTCCACAGTTTCCAAAAACAATTTGAAATGTGGACTCGTCTGACCACAGAACACTTTTCCACTTTGCATCAGTCCATCTTAGATGAGCTCAGGCCCAGCGAAGCCAGCTGCGTTTCTGGGTGTTGTTGATGAATGGCTTTCGCTTTGCATAAGAGAGTTTTAACTTGCACTTACAGATGTAGCGACAAACTGTAGTTACTGACAGTGATTTTCTGAAGTGTTCCTGAGCCCATGTGATGATATCCTTTACACACTGATGTCGGTGTTTGATGCATTAACGCCTGAGGGATCGAAAGTCACGGCATTGATTACGTTCAGTGATTTCTCCGGATTCTCTTAACCTTTTGATGATATTACGGGCCGTAGATGGTGAAACCCCTAAATTCCTTGCAATAGCTTGTTGAGAAATGTTGTTCTTAAACTGTTCGACAATTTGCTCACGCATTTGTTCACAAAATGGGGACCCTCGCCCCATCCTTGTTTGTGAATGACAGAGCATTTCATGAAAGCTGCTTTTATACCCAATCATGGCACCCACCTGTTCCCAATGAGCCTGTTCACCTGTGGGATGTTCCAAATAAGTGTTTGATGAGCATTCCTCAACTTTCTCAGTCTTTTTTGCCACTCGTGCCAGCTTTTTTGAAACATGTTGCAGGCATCAAATTCCAAATGAGCTAATTGCAAAAAAATAACAAAGTTTACCAGTTCGAACGTTAAGTATCTTGTCTTTGCAGTCTAATGAATTGGATACAGGTTGAAAAGGATTTGCAAATCATTGTATTCTGTTTTTATTTAAGATTTACACAACGTGCCAACTTCACTGGTTTTAGGTTGTGTATGTCTGAGGGCTTTCGTCAGGGAAATGATTTGTTACATTTTGCACATCGTCGACGATCAGTCGAATCCAGTGATTCTCAAACCGTAGTACGTGGGCTTTATCTAGTGGTACGACAAAGAATCACTTAATTGGATATTTAAACACTGTGTCGTTGTTCAAACTGTGTGGAATGCTACAGTGGGCAAACATATTAAATGTATTTGCTAAATAAAACCTCTGCCTTGTTTTTAATGAATATTTAGCCCTATTACGCTACTGTAATTTATTGTTGGTCATTATGGTGGTACTT
>NC_084552.2:30097832-30165332 GCF_033978685.3 Nerophis lumbriciformis | reverse complement strand
AATCACTGGATACATATAACAATTAAAAAATTTTTTTTTCTTTTTACATTTTTTTTCTTTCCATGATGGCAGGTGAGGCGGGGCCTCATCTGCCTCTAGTGACTGCACGTCACGTATATATATATATATATATATATATATATATATATATATATATATATATATATATATATATGCATATATATATATATATATATATATATATGCATATGCATATATATATATATATATATATATATATATATATATATATGCATGTATATATATATATATTCATATGTATATTTATATGTATATACTTATCCTTGTATATATACATACGTGTATATATATATATATATATATATATATATATGCATGTACATGTGTGTATATATATATATATGTATGTATGTATGTATGTGTATATATATGTATGTTTATATATATATATGTATGTATGTATGTGTATATATATGTATGTTTATATATATATATATATTTATATATATATATGTATATATGTATGTGTATATGTATGTGTATATAAGTGTATGTATATATATATATATATATATATATATATATGTATGTGTATATAATATACAGTATATGTATACAATATGTGCGTGTGTATAAAAATATATATTCCCTTACAATTCGAGCCTGCACGCCACTGTACTTGTGCTGATTCAGCAAATGCAGCTCCATCCATCACTTTAGTTTGCAAGAACAACAGAAACAAATACAAGATTTGGGCTCATGGGGGCCATCTTGGTTGCAAAAAGCATGAAATTTGTTTAAAGGGGAAGCAAGGAAGGTGTCCAATTAGCCTCTTGGCTATTTTCCTCGACCAGCGTGATGATTTGATTAACCTTTTTTGCTGGCGTCGCTTGGGGAGACGTCAGAGGGACAAGGTGTTATTGATAAATAACAGCTAATAAAAGGTTATGGATGCTATAGTCGATGGAGCATATGTGCACACATCTACTTGTAATATATTACCTATGTGGAATATGCCCAAAATTTTATCAGAACAACTTTTTTCCCCCCTTGTTTCAACTCTAATTAGCCACGGTAACACGGGTGAGGGAAATGTTCCGTAATTAATTGTCATGCCTAATGCATTACTGCTTACTCATCGCCTTCTGTAAAGGTGTCCAAAAGAGAAGCAGGACCCAAAAGGTGGACAATTCTGATGTTGACTCCTACTAAAGTTGTTGTTGTAAAGCAGTGCTTCCTAATTGTTTTCTGTTACGACACCTAGGAAATGGAAAACATTTCATTCCCCCATCCTCCTCCTATAATTTGTCCATCCATTTTTCTACCATTCGTCCCTCTCGGGGTCGCGGGGGTGGCTGGAGCCTATCCCAGCTGCATTCAGGCGGAAGGCGGGGTACACCCTGGACATGTCGCCACTTCATCGCAGGGCCAACACAGACAGATAAATTGTTATAAGTACACCTCTGCATAACATTGTATCTAGGGATGTCCGATAATGGCTTTTTGCCGATATTCCGATATTGTCCAACTCTTTAATTACCGATACCGATATCAACCGATACCGATATCAACCGATATATACAGTCGTGGATTTAACACATTATTATGCCTAATTTGGTCAACCAGGTATGGTGAAGATAAGGTACTTATAATACAATAAAATAAGATGAATACATTAAAAACATTTTCTTGAATAAAAAAGAAAGTAAAACAATATAAAAACAGTTACATAGAAACTAGTAATTAATGAAAATTAGTAAAATTAACTGTTAAAGGTTAGTACTATTAGTGGACCAGCAGCACGCACAATCATGTGTGCTTACGGACTGTATCCCTTGCAGACTGTATTGATATATATTGATATATAATGTAGGAACCAGAATATTAATAACAGAAAGAAACAACCCTTTTGTGTGAATGAGTGTGAATGGGGGAGGGAGGTTTTTTGGGTTGGTGCACTAATTGTAAGTGTATCTTGTGTTTTTATGTTGATTTAATAAAAAAAATGTTTTATACAAAAATAAAATAAAAACAGATACCAATAATAAAAAAAACGATACCGATAATTTCCGATATTACATTTTAAAGCATTTAACGGCCGATAATATCCGCAGGCCGATATTATCGGACATCTCTACTTTATTGTTTATTTTGTTTATATTTTCAGTCTTACAAACCTAAACGAAGGAAGAAGTGTAAAGAAATAAAACTAAAGAAGGAACATAATTCGAAAGAAGGAACATCACTCCTCAACAAAAACTGGAGCTTCTTTTTCTTCATACTGTTGACAAGCTGCACACGCTGGAAACGTGTAGCGAGGGCAGAATAGTGAATTTATTGACAGTTCAGTGTGAAAGCCGATGTGTTTACTTTGCAATTAAGTAAATGCAGTCTCAAAGAAATATTACCTGCGCAGGCACTTTCTGACGAAACATCCACATTTCGATGTTTGGCCCCTGAGCCCTCGGGCTCTTGAAAGTGCGGCCCTCTTCATTATGTAGTTGAATAGCCTTGATGTAATATATTTGGGAGGGTTCTAATCTGTGTATGGCTGTTAAGTAAAAGAGGCACGGACATCGTTGTGGATCAACTTTAGCTTGATTTCTTAACTCACATGAAAGCAAATACGCCACAGCATCAATTCCGGTCTGGTGGTATTTGGACCTTACTTAGTACGTCAGTACAATTCAAAAGTAGTGCAGGCCGCATTATTTAAATGAGCATGTACTATATGGAGCATCACCTAAGGTTAGTCCAAACCTCACCAACACCCACCCCTACAACCTCAACCTCCTACCTCTGCCCAAAAACACAGTTTGACAAACAAATCACGACTTCACTCAACAGAATAGCGACCATGCAAAAATATCACTCATTTTAAAAATGATTTCGTTCATGAATTCGTCTCCTTCGCGTCGGGCGCATGCACGTCTGTGCGAGTGTAACAGAAGCCAAACAACTTCCAGTAAGGTGCTGGAGATCCGGGAGACTGCCTGTGTTTTTAGCTCGGTAGTATTACGCTGGTCTCACACACGGGGTTAGGGTTTGCTCAAAGCGGTAAGAAAAAACAAGGCAGCAAAGACAGCTGACAGCTATGAACACCAATACTTGCATTCCGCCGTCAAAATCGGGGGCACCTGATTAGGTGGGGCCCCTGGGCTTCAGTCCAGGTAAGCCCATGAATTAGGGTGGCTTTAGGCATCACCAGGGAGACACTCATTTACTGCACATTCATATTATGATGCTCCTATCTGTGGCATTTCGCTACAGTGTATTTTCAAACATGCTATAGACATGTCCCACTTTTTATGGGCATTTAAGACACAATCCAAAGTGCATCTACAAGGAAACCCACTTTGTTTTTAGCGCTGAGAGAGAGGCAAAATAAATTCATACTTTAAAATGTTTCTTTTATATAGGAGATATGTTAATTATATATACAGTACAGGCCAAAAGTTTTCTTTATTTTCATGACCATTTACATCGTAGATTGTCACTGAAGGCATCAAAACTATGAATGAACACATGAGGAGTTATGTACTTAACAAAAAAAGGTGAAATAACTGAAAACATGTTATATATTTGCTCTGATTACTGCTTTGCACACTCTAGGCATTCTCTCGATGAGCTTCAAGCACACCTGTGAAGTGAAAACCATTTCAGGGGACTACCTCTTGAAGCTCATCGAGAGAATGCCAAGAGTATGCAAAAAGTAATCAGAGCAAAAGGTGGCTATTTTGAAGAAACTAGAATATAAAACATGTTTTCAGTTAGTTCACCTTTTTTTGTTAGGTACATAACTCCACATGTGTTCATTCATAGTTTTGATGCCTTCAGGGACAATCCACAATGTAAATAGTCATGAAAATAAAGAAAACCCATCGAATGAGAAGGTGTGTACTGTATAATATAAATGAAAAAAACAAACCTTATGAAAAATGCCAGCAAACATCAAAACGCATCAATCAAATTGATTTTAATCAGCCCCTTAAGTCACCCAGCATGCAGCTATAAAATTACCAAAGGATGTTGCTGAATAGACAATATGTCTTAATATTTGTTTTCTTTCTGACAGACCATGCAAATATGTTAACACACACAAGCATGACGGACTGTGTCAATTGTCAGTGTGCACATACCTTTTAAGATGTGCTAAATAGTGCTCACAAAACGGCGCGTGCTGTATAAAATATTTGCACCTTGTCCTCCCAGCGTTGTGGGCGTTTTGATGGTCAGCGTATACTTTGACGCAAAATGGATCCCACTTTGCACACGTTTCGTAGACCAGCTTTGCGTGTGCTATCAGGTTTGCACGTGTTTTAGCACACGCAAACCTTTAGTAAATCAGGACCCACTCTAAGTGCTTCAAAAGCACAGTGCTCCTGACATACATTAAGGATCTTTAACTAGCATTCTTTTTTTTTTTTTTGGAGTATGTCCTCTAAAACAGAAATATAGAAGATCTTAGACTAAAATAATTTTGAAGTGTAGTGCTCCTGTCATATAGATAGAGGATATTTGACTAGCATTTTTTATTTTTTTTTGCATTAGATCCTTTAACACAGCAGAGCGCTCTTCTAATACAAATGATAGGGCTTTTACAAGAGGTCCTTAAACACAGCAGAGTGCTCCTGTCATGACGACAGAAATATGACAATACGGACTCTTGTGCCTGCAGCTTTTTGCAAGCTGCAGGCACTTTTATTTATTAAAGGCGCTGACCAATGTTCCCTTAAGGTGCGCGCCTGTGCAATTGCGCACTGCTCAAGTGTCCTCTGCGCACGGCAAATCTATGCCGCGCACAAAATCGAGTAAAAAAATAAGCGCATAACAATTTTCGACACACGGACACGACAGAGAAAACAGTTTTCGTCATCATTGTTCAAATATTGTAACGTCTGTCGAGACGCTTTGAGGACATGAATTCCATCCATCACTTTACTGAGCAAAACTCTTTATTGTCGGCCATAAACACATCACCAAAACATTAGTAAAATAAAAGTGAGCATTTTCTGCAGTGCAAACCAGACCAAAAGCAACTTTGTTATATCAACAGCAGCCGCTCGCTCTTTCTCACTTGCGCCAACACATGCACATATGGCACTTAGCTAGTGATGCGTTTACAGCCACACAAAAAGTCGGACAACTCCAACACCACACATAAAGTGTCATTCCAGGTCGTTACACTATGATTTACCAATCAAATGTGTGCTTATTCTGGTGTCATTTATTTGGAAGCTTAATTTATAAATATTAATCATGAAATGCTGTTAGTATATTAAATAAATACTAATAAAAATATATTTTTTACAAACGGGAAGTTGCAGGAATGTACACATGATCCCCTGCTTACATCTCATTGTGCAACATGTGAATGTTTTAATGGGAACTAAATGCAATGTCTGAAAGGGGTACAAATTATTTCCAAAGCAGGACCTCCACCCAGACAAACAATACAAGTACACAGTTCATGAAAAACAATATTTCTAGTTATTGTCATTGTAAGTGGGCCTAAACACTTATGTTAGAAATGGAAATGACTGCTGTCATTTGATTATAATAATAAGAGAATGTTGTCTGTCTATCTGTGTTCGCCCTGCGATGAGGTGGGGACTTGTCCAAGGTGTACCCCGCCTTCCGCCCGAATGCAGCTGAGATAGGCTCCAGCGACCCCGAAAGGGACAAGCGGTAGAAAATGGATGGATGGATGAAGATTGAACTTATTTAGTCAGGTTTGAGACAGGTGTGTTGCTGGTGTAGCCACAGTGTGCACGTCTGATGTTGCTCACATGGGCTCCACTGATTGCTCAGGGAGTTTTTGCGTTTGCTCACACACATGAAAAATTAGAGGGAACTTTGGCGCTGACATAAGCGCTTATTAGTGTTCTGGCTGTGTATCTACCTCCCTCATGCTTGCACTTCTGTTATCTGATTGGAAACAAGAACAATAATGCGCAGGAGTGAGCGCGAGTGCAAGTCAATAACCCCAAAAAGTCATCCAAAGAGACTATTTTGCATGCAGGCTGCACTTCTTCCCTCCTTTTTACCCCCCATGAATTGTGGCCATCAATTGGATTTCACATCAGAGTGTCTAATAGAAATGTCCATCAATATGAAGATATCACTATCTCCACTTCAAAGCCGGCGGTTTCAGTTTCAAGTCCAGCCTTAAAGACTGCCATGAAAGACAGCGTAGCGCCTTGGTTATTTTTTATTTTTTTATTTTAAAAGCGATAAGAAATTCAGCTCAGCAGCACATAAATATTAGCCTCGTAAAGTCCGAATGAGCCTCCATGCTTCTCTAAATTGAGGAGGTTGAATTGTAAATTGAATGCATGACACATTCAGGGGAAAACAATATTTTTTTTTAGATATTTACTTTGACTTGACACTTACTGCATTGTTTTGACATCTTTCATTGCCTTACATGGAGTTCAGCAGGCTGATGGTTGGCTTTTATTATGTGTGTGGTCGTGTCGCGTTTGGGGGATAAGATCAGGTGTCCAGTTGCAAGGTGAAGGGCCCCAGCCTAAATTAAACAAGGTTTTATAAATGTGGGTACATGCAACTTTATCACCTCTGTCCCACCTTTTTGAAAAATGTATATTTGAGCAAGTTGCAAACAGCCACTTGAACTAATTTAAGGCCAATGTACTTTGACAAACACCTGCAGGTTGTCGGCCTTTGATTGATCCTTTCTGGCCAATATTGTCGTTTTCACTGATTAAGGCTTTTTAGTTTTACTGCTGTGGTCGGCAAAGCTGGTCGTGCCGTGCTCCCGTGGTAATTACATTTTTGCTGAGGTATTTGTCTTGCGTTTATGACCCCCCCTTACCTGCATGGTGAGGCGGTCAAGCTTAATAAGTCGTTGTTGTTTTGTCTTTTTGTTTTTTTTTCCTACAAAAAAGGCTAAAGCAGTGCTTGTTAAATGAAATTATTGTTGCCGTCAGTCAATAAGCTGTGTAGCAATTCTGGAAGAAGAAGAAGGCGGAACAAGTGCACCATGTATGATCAGGAGGTATGGGCATTCTGTTTGTTTAAACATTTTTAGTACCAAAATGTTACGTGCCACCAAACATCAGGTACGCGGCCATACACCAAGTTATTAGGTACTATATGCAAACTGTTCAATCAAGAATAAAATATTAAATACTAGGTCTGATACCTAAAATATTAGGTGCATTACATTTTTTACATCATTGTGTAATAACTAGAGATATTATCGGACGATAAATGCGTTAAAATGTATTATCGGAAATTATCGGTATCGGTTTTTTTTTTTTATCGGTATCAATTTTTATTTTTTTTATTTATTTTTTTATTAAATCAACATTAAAAAACACAAGATACACTTACAATTAGTGCACCAACCCAAAAAACCTCCCTCCCCATTCACACTCATTCACACAAAAGGGTTGTTTCTTTCTGTTATTAATATTCTGGTTCCAACATTATATATCAATATATATCAATACAGTCTGCAAGGGATACAGTCCGTAAGCACACATGATTGTGCGTGCTGCTGGTCCACTAATAGTACTAACCTTTAACAGTTAATTTTACTCATTTTCATTAATTACTAGTTTCTATGTAACTGCTTTTATATTGTTTTACTTTCTTTTGTATTCAAGAAAATGTTTTTAATTTATTTATCTTATTTTATTTTATAAATTTTTTTTAAAAGTACCTTATCTTCACCATACCTGGTTGTCCAAATTAGGCATAATAATGCATACTTGCCAACCTTGAGACCTTGGGGGGGTCGTGGTTGGGGTAGGGGGCGTGGTTGGGGGCGTGGTTAAGAGGAGTATATTTACAGCTAGAATTCACCAAGTATATATAAGAAATACTTGACTTTCAGTGAATTCTAGCTATATATATATATATATATATATATATATATATATATATATATATATATATATATATATATATATATATATATATTTATTTATTTTATTGTACATATATATATATATATATATATATATAAAAGAGAAATACTTGAATTTCAGTGTTTATTTATTTACACATATACACACACATAACACTCATCTACTCATTGTTGAGTTAAGGGTTAAATTGTCCATCCTTGTTCTATTCTCTGTCACTATTTTTCTAACCATGCTGAACACCCTCTCTGATGATGCATTCTGCTTCGTCTCCTTGTTGTGTGCGCAGTTGTGCACTGCACTCTCTAAAATCCATAGATGTTATTGTCACATATGCATGTACAGTAGATGGCAGTATTGTCCTGTTTAAGAGTGTCACAACATTGCTGTTTACAGCAGACGAACTGCTTTACGGTAGACGAAAACGTGACTGCTGCTGTTGTGTGTTGTTGCCGCGCTGGAAGGACGTTAATGAAACTGCCTAACAATAAACCCACATAAGAAACCAAGAACTCGCCTTCGATCATTCTACAGTTATAATGTGATTGGGCAGGCACGCTGTTTATATTGTGGGAAAGCGGACGTGAAAGCAGGCTGTCCTCACTCAGGTCTGCATGGAGCTGGAGGGGGCGTGGCCTCCAGCTCCGCCTGAATTTCGGGAGATTTTCGGGAGAAGATTTGTCCCGGGAGGTTTTCGGGAGAGGCGCTGAATTTCGGGAGTCTCCCGGAAAATCCGGGAGGGTTGGCAAGTATGTAATAATGTGTTAATTCCACGACTGTATATATCGGTTGATATCGGTATCGGTTGATATCGGTATCGGAGTTGGACAATATCGGAATATCGGATATCGGCAAAAAGCCATTATCGGACATCCCTAAGAGTAACCCCGAATTGTTTAATAATCTACCACCTTTTGTAATGGAACGTTGACACGTTTTGTAATAACTTTTACAATATCTAACAATTTAGATTTTTATCACAACATTTTTAGTCATTGATGTAATACATCTTTTTTTTCTGTTTCATATTTGTATTGGTGTTGTTTTTATTCTTAGTATCATGTATAGCAGAGCTGGGCAAATATTTTGACTCCGGGGCCACAATGAGAGAAAAAAATGTGTCTGTGTATAAATAATATATACACATTTAACTGTAAAAACCTGCTGTACAGTATGTGTCTTTGGGCCCCTTTTTTCCAGGAACACTAATACCAAAAGTCACAATGTCCGATAGAGTTCTGAAAAAGTTATGACAGACCACCTCAAAAAAAAACGGAATGGAATTGTACAGTCTTTTACTGGAATGGGACACCCAAAATGTACATGGAAATAAATAAAAGTGGTATTTACAATATTAACTATCAACAACAAAACACTGAATATTAACAACATATGAACATCTTTTACTTCTCAGACCAGCTCCTCGATAGTTGTGTATCTTTTACAATCAAGCAAAACACAATAAAAAATTTTAAAAAAACAGCAAAATATGAATGCAACGTGTAATAAACACCTACAATATGATATATTATCACGTAAAAATCTGCTTCCGCATCTGTTTCTGACACGTGTGTTTCGGGCTGGCTGCTCTGAAAACAAACCCCGCCCACTCTGCTTTGTTCCTCGTCTGAGCTGCCGTGACGTAGATTACCGTAATAACTCCCAAAAGCGCAGATTTCGACCATTGAAATACTTTGTATAGTTCAAGACTTACGGCCATCTAAAAACGGCACTGCACTTCATAATGGCGGCGACAGTTTTGATGCTAAAGGTCTAAAAAATGATGTAGAACGTCCGGTGGACCGGATTGAAAATCAAAACGGGCCGCATTTTGCCCATGTCTGATATAGTATACTGTAGTATCATTTAAGAACATAACGTATGTCTTCCGATATTTTCAACGCAGTAGTATTTCATTATTTTTAATAGGGGTGTGGAAAAAAATCGATTCGAATTCAAATCGTGATTCTCACATTGTGCGATTCAGAATCGATTCTCATTTTTAAAAAATCGATTTTTTTAGTTTTTTTATTATTTAAAAAAATAAATATGTTTTTATTTTATTTTTTTAAATTAATCAATCCAACAAAACAATACACAGCAATACCATAACAATGCAATTCAATTCCAAAACCAAACCCGACCTAGCAACACTCAGAACTGCAATAAACAGAGCAATTGAGAGGAGACACAAACACGACACAGAACAAACCAAAAGTAGTGAAACAAAAATGAATATTATCAACAACAGTATCAATATTAGTTACAATTTTAACATAGCAGTGATTAAAAATCCCTCATTGACATTATCATTAAACATTTATAAAAATCTAAAAAAAGAACAATAGTGTCACAGTGGCTTACACTTGCATCGCATCTCATAAGCTTGACAACACACTGTGTCCAATATTTTCACAAAGATAAAATAAGTCATATTTTTGGTTCATTTAATAGTTAAAACAAATTTACATTATTGCAATCAGTTGATAAAACATTGTCCTTTACAATTATAAAAGCTTTTTTACAAAAATCTACTACTCTGCTTGCATGTCAGCAGACTGGGGTAGATCCTGCTGAAATCCTATGTATTGAATGAATAGAGAATCGTTTTGAATCGGGAAAAAAATTGTTTTTGAATCGAGAATCGCGTTGGATTTAAAATAAAATCTATTTTGAATCGAATCGTGACCCCAAGAATCGATATTGAATCGAATCGTGGGACACCCAAAGATTCACAGCCCTAATTGTTAACCTTTGTCTCTAACTTGCCATCACATTTCTTTATTATACATATGAATAAAGTTAAATTGGATTTATGGTTCACCAATATAAAATACACAACAAAATTCCTAAAAAACTATTCTAAAGATGGTTCAATATTTTGTGTTATTGTTGTAATAGTTTTTCTAATTAAGGCATCAATTTCAATGGTTTATTACAGGGGTGCCTAAACCTCTACACTCGGGTGCCGCATTGGGCTAAAAAAAATGGTGTGTGTGTGTGTGTGTGTGTGTGTGTGTGTGTGTGTGTGTGTGTGTGTGTGTGTGTGTGTGTGTTTTCCGAGCGCGATGATGTCACGTTATCGATGGGAAAATATATTTTTAGACACTACGAATTGCCTGAGCGGCAAGGAGACACCGAGAGTAACAAACGGTAGAAAATGGATTTGAAAGGACAAATTTTAAAAAATAATAAAGAAAAAAATATATTTATATATTTATTTTTAACTTGGGACTTCCCGCGGGCCGAATTTTGGACGCTGGCGGGCCGGATGCGGACCCCTGGTTTATTACACAATGTACCAAATTATTATTATTATTTGTTTTTTTAATGTGCAGCACCCACATTTTGAAATAACGTTTGCAAAGAGTTAAGAGTTGTAAAGGTTATACCAAAAAGAGTCAAAGTTTATTACAAAATGTGTCGTTATTTCATAATGAGGTGAAAATTACATTATGACATAATGTGTTCTTGTATGCATATTGTTCCTATATTAGGTACACCACAAATATGTATGCTTCTGGCTAAATTATCAGGAGCACCAACGACAATTTTAAAGGTACTGTGCACTTGCACCCAAAATGTTAGGAACCGTATTTTTCGGAGTATAAGTCGCTCCGGAGTATAAGTCGCACCGGCCGAAAATGCATAATAAAGAAGGAAAAAAACATATAAGTCGCATTTTTGGGGGAAATTTATTTGATAAAACCCAACACCAAGAATAGACATTTGAAAGGCAATTTAAAATAAATAAAGAATAGTGAACAACAGGCTGAATAAGTATACGTTATATGACGCATACATAACCAACTGAGAATGTGCCTGGTATGTTAACGTAACATATCATGGTAAGAGTCATTCAAATAACTATAACATATAGAACATGCTATACTTTTACCAAACAATATGTCACTCCTAATCGCTAAATCCCATGAAATCTTATACGCCTAGTCTCTTACGTGAATGAGCTAAATAATATTATTTGATATTTTACGGTAATGTGTTAATAATTTCACACATAAGTCGCTCCTGAGTATAAGTCGCACCCCCGGCCAAACTATGAAAAAAACTGCGACTTATAGTCTGAAAAATACGGTACATATTGGGCCTAAATGTTAGGTACACCTAAGGCCAAACTCTGAGGCGCATCTTTATTAGCATCATATTCCTCTAACACTCCAAATATTTGGTACATAGGAATTGAAAATATAAAGGTAAATATAAATATTGGGCATATATATTTTACATGTACATGATACATGAGGTACACGTGCGGTTATAACATGCTCGCAAAATGTGTTTGATTCACAAAACACAATTATTATTGTTAGAATAATAATAAATGTAATTACTTTGATTTTATTATTGAAATAATTGATTGACTCGTAAAGTGCCTCTCATAGGCAACAGTCACCACTTTTTAACCCTGAATGGACAAATTGATTACTTTGCGAGTGCCTATTATAATACAGATGGTGTGTGTGATGAAGGGGCTTCTTGTTTGGGGACAACAATAGCACACCAAAGATTGTCTATCATCGCAGTCCTCATGAGAGCAAATCAGGCGTGCTTGTCTTCCAACTAACTCACCATAATTTAGAGTCTTCCAGGCCACTGCTTCTTGTCCTTGAGCTGGCCGCTAGAACAGCTGGCTCCCTGCTGTGCACTCCAGCTTCCAAATAAAGCCATCATGTGTGTGCAAAAAAATCCACATCTGTCTGGAGAACACACACGAGGACGAGGCGGCCGTCGTGTTCGCTCCATGGCACAAATGACGCTGCAATGATTCCAGGCGTGCTCGCCACCAACTCTGAATACATTTGGCATAACTTGATAAGTACAGGACACGTGCGTCCAAAGACTACCAATACAAAGTTGATGAGAAAGAGTTTATTTCTAGATTTTTATAACCAGATTGACATTTTTGTAGCTTTACGATATGTAACTGCGGCCGTTGCATCTTTTTAATTGGCCGTTTATTGGCTGCTTCTTAACTGCTAATTAAAAAAGTCCATAATAACTTTTGTACTTTTTGGTTGGAATAAAAACACATTTTCTTTCGAGCTGTATCAAAGCTACAAATGCAATAATATTATTAGGAGTAATAGTAGTAGTAGTTGTACCCAATATAGTAGGGAGATAATTAGTCAAACTATTCAGAGCATCAAGATATTGAATATGCCTAAAATATTTTGGTAGGTTTTTAATTAGGTTAAAAAAAAAGTACTATCCCTACTAATAATAACAGTAATAACTAGAAAAGTACTCTGAAAGTTCAAACCTTGCCAGGCCCTACCTCCCAATTGCGTGTATGTACATAACGTCATGTCCGGCTCATGTTGTGCTTGCATGCGTGGTGGTCAAGCTAGCTCTGTTTTCAATGGTTACTCACTTAGACAAAATTTAGACTAGGACAAACTTTATTGATCCATAAGGGAAATTGTTCCACACTGTACTCCATATATATATATATATATATATATATATATATATATATATATATATATATATATATATATATATATATATATATATATATATATACTATATTCCATACTAAACGCCATTTAGCTTTTCTCGAAGAAAAAATGCCCTATGCTTGCGTTGTTTTCGGCTGTATGCATCCTTGCAACCGTGAAAAGGATAAACATGTCTTCTGAATTTCTCGAGAGGGAGAAGAGTGCAAGATTTTACGAAAGACGACGACTTCTTAAGTTTGACAGAACTTCAATGGAAGAGAGCAAAGTCAAAGAATGCATCAGTTTGCAGTGATCACTTAAAGGTTTGTTTGATATACAAACCCCGTTTCCATATGAGTTGGGAAATTGTGTTAGACAGTGACGTGCGGTGAGGTTGATGGCTGGTGAGGCACTGACTTCATCACAGTCAGATTTACAAACATATGAACCCTAAAGAGTATCTTATTCACCATTTGATTGGCAGCAGTTAACGGGTTATGTTTAAAAGCTCATACCAGCATTCTTCCCTGCTTGGCACTCAGCATCAAGGCTTGGAATTGGGGGTTAAATCACCAAAAATGATTCCCGGGCGCGGGGCCGCTGCTGCCCACTGCTCCCCTCACCTCCCAGGGGGTGAACAAGGGGATGGGTCAAATGCAGAGGACAAATTTCACCACACCTAGTGTGTGTGACAATCATTGGTACTTTAACTTAACTTTAACTTTACACATACAAACTGTAGCACACAAAAAAGCACATTTAAAAAAAAAACGTTATTATGGTCTTACCTTTACTTATAAATGAAGTCCATGCGTCGCTGTTGTGCTGGATTAATGAACCCCCTGACGGGAGTGTTATATCAACTAAAGCCCTCACTTCAACTTTCCAGGTGCAAGATTGAATCTATTTAAAAAAGTGTAACCGAGGGTTTATAAATGTCCCCTATACTGTATGAAACTTCAAAATAACAAACACGGAGGCTCCAATTTACACGAGGACCACTTTATTTACCTTCTTTCAAAAACCTACGCTCCACTCCAACGTGTCATCACTTCCGCTTTTAGCGCCTTCAAAATAAGAGCTCAAGGCATATACTGTATGACAGCGCATAACAGGAACTTAACATCACAAAGAGGAAAGCCCATGAAAATAGGTTACAAAAGTTATAAGAAGCCAAAAAGTCCAAAAACAATAATGTTCGTGTTGGAGGAGTTGTGAATTAGGTACACCTGCAGTCTGCAGGTGTACTTAATGTTGTGGCCCTGCAGTCATTCACAACTCCTCCAACACGAACATTATTGTTTTTGCACTTTTTGGCTTCTTATGAAATAACTTTTTTAAATAGATTCAATCTTGCACGTGGAAAGTTTAAGTGTGGGCTTTAGTTGATATAACACTCCCGTCAGGGGTTGCATTCTACGGCGAAGGTGCAGGAGGCGGATTACTGCGAGCCTCAGCCAGTGCGTCTTTTGCAGCCGTTTTATAATCGCTCAGCACAAGAAATACGTTACACACATACAGTTGTTGACAAAATACACTGTACATTATATACCTCAGCGAACTAAACTATGGAAATGTATAATATAATTCATATAGCAATACGGTCTCACTGCACAGCAGGCCAGCAGTTAGCCGAGTCCGCAATCCATGGTGAGGCACAAATGAGTGACGTGCCTCAACTGGCTGCTGTTCACCGCACCGTCTCTTCTCAGTATTTGAACAGCAAATGTGAAAATTCAGCGATTTTGAATAAAAATAATCTAAAACTGGTGAAGTTAAATGGAAAATAACTTTATAGTATTATCACTGGATACATTTAACAATTTAATTTTTTTTTTTTTCTTTTTACATTTTTTTTCTTTCCATGATGGCAGGTGAGGCCCTGCCTCACCTGCCTCCAGTGACCGCACGTCACTGGTGTTAGATGTAAATATAAACGGAATACAATGATTTGCAAATCCTTTTCAATCCATATTCAGTTGAATGCACTACAAAGACAAGATATTTGATGTTCAAACTCGTAAACTTTATTTTATTTTTTTGCAAATAATAATTAACTTAGAATTTCATGGCTGCAACACGTGCCAAAGTAGTTGGGAAAGGGCATGTTAACCACTGTGTTACATGGCCTTTCCTTTTAACAACACTCAGTAAACGTTTGGGAACTGAGGAGACACATTTTTTAAGCTTCTCAGGTGGAATTCTTTCCCATTCTTGCTTGATGTACAGCTTAAGTTGTTCAACAGTCCGGGGGTCTCCGTTGTGGTATTTTAGGCTTCATAATGCGCCACACATTTTCAATGGGAGACAGGCCTGGACTACAGGCAGGCCAGTCTAGTACCCGCACTCTTTTACTATGAAGCCACGTTGATGTAACACGTGGCTTGGCATTGTCTTGCTGAAATAAGCAGGGGCGTCCATGGTAACGTTGCTTGGATGGCAACATATGTTGCTCCAAAACCGGTATGTACCTTTCAGCATTAATGGCGCCTTCACAGATGTGTAAGTTACCCATGTCTTGGGCCCTAATACACCCCCATACCATCACAGATGCTGGCTTTTCAACTTTGCGCCTATAACAATCCGGATGGTTCTTTTCCTCTTTGGTACGGAGGACACGACGTCCACAGTTTCCAAAAACAATTTGAAATGTGGACTAGTCAGACCACAGAACCATTTTCCACTTTGTATCAGTCCATCTTAGATGAGCTCAGGCCCAACGAAGCCGACGGCATTTCTGAGTGTTGTTGATAAACGGTTTTCGCCTTGCATAGGAGAGTTTTAACTTGCACTTACAGATGTAGCGACCAACTGTAGTTACTGACAGTGGGTTTCTGAAGTGTTCCTGAGCCCATGTGGTGATATCCTTTACACACTGATGTCGCTTGTTGATGCAGTACAGCCTGAAGGATCGTAGGTCACGGGCTTAGCTGCTAACGTGCAGTGATTTCTCCAGATTCTCTGAACCCTTTGATGATATTACGGACCGTAGATGGTGAAATCCCTAAATTCCTTGCAATAGCTGGTTGAGAAAGGTTTTTCTTAAACTGTTCAACAATTTGCTCACACATTTGTTGTCAAAGTGGTGACCCTCGCCCCATCCTTGTTTGTGAATGACTGAGCATTTCATGGAATCTACTTTTATACCCAATCATGGCACCCACCTGTTCCCAATTTGCCTGTTCACCTGTGGGATGTTCCAAATAAGTGTTTGATGAGCATTCCTCAACTTTATCAGTATTTATTGCCACCTTTCCCAACTTCTTTGTCATGTGTTGCTGGCATCAAATTCTAAAGTTAATGATTATTTGCAAAAAAAAAAAAATGTTTATCAGTTTGAACATCATGTTGTTTTTGTAGCATATTTAACTGAATATGGGTTGAAAATGATTTGCAAATCATTGTATTCCGTTTATATTTACATCTAACACAATTTCCCAACTCATATGGAAACGGGGTTTGTACTATAAAACGTCCTATAACCTGTTGTTTTGGATCTAGATTCAAAATCGGATCAGATTTGAGGTCCAAAAATGAGATCGGGATTGCAGGCCAAAAATGTTGATCGAGACATCCTTAGCAAAAAGCATTATGCACACCTTGGTTTATGCAGTAAAACTGCGAGTTCCACATGGGTGGGTACTACGACAACAACAACAACAACAACAAATAACACCAGCTATCCATGTTTTTTTTTCTGGCCAGGATTAGACGCTGTCATGATTGACAACCTCAACCCAAACGTAGCCTGAATGATTCTCGAAGTGCGGGTGTCTTTTTTGTGGTTGTTGTGTTTTTAGCACCTGGATGCAAAATTAGGTCAGCGCATCGTGTTGTGCTGACCTGCGGAGTGACTTTTAAATAAGTCATGCGACCTAGTGACCTAGTGAAGACAGTGTTGCTTACAGGTGTAGGTTTACACCTGTATTTTGCAGAGGTTATTTATTATTACTCCAGGTGTCCATGAGCGTGGAGGCCTTTATTTGTACAAATATGTTTGTGAAGATAGTTTTCGATAATATCCATCTATCCAATCTCTTTTTTTGTTTCCCATCCCAAACTTTTTCATGCGAGTGCTTTAAACGGCATCATGAATGACAGCTTTACAGATGCCACATCAGCTTTTCAGGTGTCCCCGTGGTGATTTATGGACTATTCATTTGAAGGGCTGTCGTATGTTGATGTCTTCCTCCTCTTGCAGATAGTGTTGAAGATGAGCTCGAACTCTCCGCTGTTCGCCATCGCCCCGAGGGATTGGGACAACTGGAGGCGCAGACGCGATTCTCCCGCAAGGAGCTGCAAATCCTCTATCGCGGCTTTAAGAACGTAAGTGAAGTGAATTGTGAAGTGAATTATATTTATATAGCGCTTTTCTCAAGTGACTCAAAGCGCTTTACATTGTGAAACCCATTATCTAAGTTACATTTAAACCAGTGTGGGTAGCACTGGGAGCAGGTGGGTAAAGTGTCTTGCCCAAGGACACAACGGCAGTGACTAGGATGGTGGAAGCGGGGATCAAGCCTGCTGGCACGGCCACTCTACCAACTGAGCTATACCGCCCCAAGTAAGTGAAGCCTGGCGCTGCTGGTGGTGCTAGGCTCCAATGCTGCTTACAACCACTAGGGGGCAATATTTGCTCTGCTACTAATGAGATACAAGCTTGTTTCATCGAGTAGTTCCTCTCAATAGGGGAATTTTGACAATCATTGACCATCCCTATCTGAGACAAGGACACATGATTTTTCTCATTTTTTAAGCATTCTACAAAACCCGGCGTTTCTGGGTGTTGTTGATAAATGGCTTTGGCTTTGCATAGTAGAGTTTTAACTTGCACTTACAGATGTAGCGACAAACTGTAGTTACTGACAGTGGTTTTCTGAAGTGTTCCTGAGCGCCTGTGGTGATATCCTTTGAGCCTGAAGGATCAAAGGTCCCGGGCATTCAATGTTGGTTTTTGGCCTTGCCGTGATTTCTCCAGTATTGATGATATTACGGACCGTAGATGGTGAAATCCTTAAATTCCTTGCAACAGCTCGTTGAGAATTGTTGTTCTTAAACTGTTCAACAATTTGCTCACGCATTTGTTCACAAAGTGGTGACCCTCATCACATGCTTGTTTGTGAATGACTGAACATTTCATGGAAGCTGCTTTTATACCCAATCATGGCACCCACCTGTTCCCAATTAGCCTGTTCACCTGTGGGATGTTCCAAATAAGTGTTTGATGAGCATTCCTCAACTTTCTCGAACGTTTTTTCGCCACTTGTGACAGCTTTTTCGAAACATGTTGCAGGCATCAAATGAACCAATATTTGCAAAAAAATAACAAAGTTTACCAGTTCCAACATCAAATATCTTGTCTTTGCAGTCTATTCAATTGAAAACAGGTTGAAAAGGATTTGCAAATCATTGTATTCTGTTTTTATTTACCATTTACACAACGTGCCAACTTCACTGGTTTTGGGTTTTGTAAATGGTAAATAAATGCTAGCAATAGGTGGCTAACAATACGGGTACTGCGCTCTACAAAATAATGTTTACCGTATTTTTCGGAGTACAAGTCGCTCCGGAGTATAAGTCGCACCGGCCGAAAATGCATAAAGAAGGAAAAAAAACATATATAAGTCGCACTGGAGTATAAAGTCACATTTTTGGGGGAAATTTATTTGATAAAACCCAACTCCAAGAATAGACACTTGAAAGGCAATTTAAAATAAATAAAGAATAGTGAACAACAGGCTGAATAAGTGTACGTTATATGAGGCATAAATAACCAACTGAGAACGTGCCTGGTATGTTAACGTAACATTATGGTAAGAGTCATTCAAATAACTATAACATATAGAACATGCTATTCGTTTACCAAACAATCTGTCACTCCTAATCGCTAAATCCCATGAAATCTTATACGTCTAGTCTCTTACGTGAATGAACTAAATAATATTATTTGATAATTTACGGTAATGTGTTAATAATTTCACACATAAGTCGCTCCTGAGTATAAGTCGCACCCCCGGCCAAACTATGAAAAAAAACTCCGACTTATAGTCCGAAAAATACGGTATATACATGAGTATAAAGTTACTGTATATAATGTAGTAACATGCACATTCTTAATAGCATGTAATATTTACGTGTTTTGGTCATTTTAAGCATTACCAGCTACAAGTTTTACAAACTTGGTGATAAGTAGATCCAGCTCTAGTGAAACACTACCGTATTTTCCGGAGTATAGGTCGCACCGGAGTATAAGTCGCACCTGCCGAAAATGCATAATAAAGAAGGAAAAAAAGATTTATAAATCGCACTGGGGCCCGGCTAAACTATGAAAAAAAACTGCGACTTACAGTCCGAAAACTACGGTAATCATCATGTAGCCAAAGTACGATACTTATATTTTGGTACCTGTACCGGTACCAAAATGTGCATTACTTTTCAAAATAAAGTGTACCACAAACAAATGTAATTATCGTCTTTATTTTAACATAAAATCACACATGTTTCTTATTGCAATCAAAGAACAATTTTGTCATTAAATAACATAATGAACATGCGAGACAACTTCTCTTTTAGTAGTAAGTAAGCAAAAGGGTTACAAAGGCTGCTGAAGTATGCAGTAACATTTTGTGTGCATAATTTTGTTTTGTCAAAATTATGAGGGACAAGTGTTATAAAGTGGATGAATTATTCATCTACTTGTTCATTTACTGTTAATATCTGCTGGTTTTAACATGTTCTATCTACACTTCTGTTAAAATGTAATAATCACATACTCTATTGTTTGGATACTTTATGTAAGTTTTAGGTGACACTACAAATTTTGGTATCAATCCAATACATCATTATTATTATTATTATTATTATTATTAGGGATGTCCGATAATGGCTTTTTGCCGATATCCGATATTCTGATATTGTCCAACTCTTTAATTACCGATATCAACCGATACATACAGTCGTGGAATTAACACATTATTATGCCTAATTTGGACAACCAGGTATGGTGAAGATAAGGTTCTTTTAAAAAAAAAAAAAAATAAGATAAATAAATTAAAAACATTTTCTTGAATAAAAAATAAAGTAAAACAATATAGAAACAGTTACATAGAAACTAGTAATTAATGAAAATGAGTCAAATGAACTGTTAAAGGTTAGTACTATTAGTGGACCAACAGCACGCACAATCATGTGTGCTTACGGACTGTATCCCTTGCAGACTGTATTGATATATATTGATATATAATGTAGGAACCAGAAATATTAATAACAGAAAGAAACAACCCTTTTGTGTGAATGGGGGAGGGAGGTTTTTTGGGTTGGTGCACTAATTGTAAGTGTATCTTGTGTTTTTTATGTTGATTTAATAAAAAAAATAAAAAATAAAAACGATGCCGATAATAAAAAAACGATATCGATAATTTCCGATATTACATTTTAACGCATTTATCGGAAATATCTAGTTATTATTATTATTACAGGGTCATACATCGATCATAATTAAGTTATCCTGTGTCCAGGAACGTATTTCCTGAGTTTATAAACAAAAATGACAAAATATTTTGTAAAATATTGATGTAATCATTGTAGTATTGACTATATACGGTATTGTGCTTGGTATCAATACAGTCTGTCTGGAAAGATCCACCCATGGCATTTGTTTACTTTCAGGAGCGCTAGCTTGCTGTTAGCAGTTAGCTAGTGTATCCTCCTACGGTGTGTAGTGAAGCATGTTCAGCTATTCCTCGTCCTGCAGGAATGATACTTGTAAGAAACGTACTTTATTTGTCGCCATGGATTTCCATCCATCCATCCATCTTCTTCCGCTTATCCGAGGTCGGGTCGCGGTGGCAGCAGCCTAAGCAGGGAAGCCCAGACTTCCCTCTCCCCAGCCACTTCGTTCAGCTCTTCCCGGGGGATCCCGAGGCGTTCCCAGGCCAGCCGGGAGACATAGTCTTCCCAACGTGTCCTGGGTCTTCCCCGCGGCCTCCTACCGGTCGGACGTGCCCTAAACACCTCCCTAGGGAGGCGTTTGGGTGGCATCCTGACCAGATGCCCGAACCACCTCATCTGGCTCCTCTCGATGTGGAGGAGCAGCGGCTTTACTTTGAGCTCCTCCCGGATGGCAGAGCTTCTCACCCTATCTCTAAGGGAGAGCCCCGCCACCCGGCGGAGGAAACTCATTTCGGCCGCTCGTACCCGTGATCTTGTCCTTTCGGTCATAACCCAAAGCTCATGACCATAGGTGAGGATAAGAACGTAGATCGACCGGTAAATTGAGAGCTTTGCCTTCCGGCTCAGCTCCTTCTTCACCACAACGGATCGATACAGCGTCCGCATTACTGAAGACGCCGCACCGATCCGCCTGTCGATCTCACGATCCACTCTTCCCTCACTCATGAAAAGACTCCGAGGTACTTGAACTCCTCCACTTGGGGCAAGATCTCCTCCCCAACTCGGAGATGGCATTCCACCCTTTTCCGGGCGAGAACCATGGACTCGGACTTGGAGGTGCTGATTCTCATCCCAGTCGCTTCACACTCAGCTGCGAACCGATCCAGTGAGAGCTGAAGATCCTGGCCAGATGAAGCCATCAGGACCACATCATCTGCAAAAAGCAGAGACCTAATCCTGCAGCCACCAAACCAGATCCCCTCAACGCCTTGACTGCGCCTAGAAATTATGTCCATAAAAGTTATGAACAGAATCGGTGACAAAGGGCAGCCTTGGCGGAGTCCAACCCTCACTGGAAACGTGTCCGACTTACTACCGGCAATGCGGACCAAGCTCTGGCACTGATCATACAGGGAGCGGACTGCCACAATCAGACAGTCCGATACCCCATACTCTCTGAGCACTCCCCACAGGACTTCTCGAGGGACACGGTCGAATGCCTTCTCCAAGTCCACAAAACACATGTAGACTGGTTGGGCAAACTCCCATGCACCCTCAAGGACCCTGCCGAGAGTATAGAGCTGGTCCACAGTTCCACGACCAGGGCGAAAACCACACTGTTCCTCCTGAATCCGAGGTTCGACTATCCGGCGTAGCCTCCTCTCTAGTACACCTGAATAGACCTTACCGGGAAGGCTGAGGAGTGTGATCCCACGATAGTTAGAACACACCCTCCGGTTCCCCTTCTTAAAGAGAGGAGCCACCACCCCGGTCTGCCAATCCAGAGGTACCGCCCCCGATGTCCACGCGATGCTGCAGAGTCTTGTCAACCAAGACAGCCCCACAGCATCCAGAGCCTTAAGGAACTCCGGGCGGATCTCATCTACCCCCGGGGCCTTGCCACCGAGGAGCTTTTTAACTACCTCAGCAACCTCAGCCCCAGAAATAGGAGAGCCCACCACAGACTCCCCAGGCACTGCTTCCTCATAGGAAGACGTGTTGGTGGGATTGAGGAAGTCTTCGAAGTATTCCCTCCACCGATCCACAACATCCATGGATTTAGAATTAGCTAAAACACTGTCGACTGCGGATGGACGTTAGCGGCTAGCTAGCTAGCTAGCCATGTTTCAAAGCACCTCTTGCTTTATCGTTTGTTTTCAAGCCAAAATGCATCCGTTCTCCCTTTTCTGTCTACAAACTGTTTCTGCTTGTAAGTACTCTGTGCGTGTGCGTTGTAACATGCGCCTCTGTTCCTGAAGCCAGCAACGTTACGACGGTCATGTCCGTAAAGAGAAAAAAAAAGTATTTTTCAGAGTCAGTATAGTACAGATTTTAATTCATTAGGACCGCAGTACTTTATTAGTACCAGTATACCGTACAACCCTACTACAAACAAAATAAAACAATCACTTACTGTACAATGTCTGCTTTCAGTGGAATGCAGACTGATGGGATGTTTATATATATTCAGCACAAGCCTTGTGTTCCCCGTTTAGATAATGTATTGGACCGTGTGGCGTGGTTGGGAGAGTGGCCGTGCCAGCAACCTGAGGGTTCCTGGTTCGATCCCCACCTTCTACCAACTTCGTCACATCCGTTGTGTTCTTGAGCAAGACACTTCACCCTTGCTCCTGATGGGTCGTGGTTAGGGCCTTGCATGGCAGCTCCCGCCATCAGTGTGTGAATGTGTGTGTGTATGGGTGAATGTGGAAATAGTGTCAAAGCGCTTTGAGTACCTTGAAGGTAGAAAAACGCTATACAAGTATAACCCATATTCTTCATAATCCTCACTCCTCAGGTACAGATTTTAAAAAAATTAAAAAGATGGGCTAAAGCGTACATATTGTCACATCTTCCTAGCGATGTCCTCCGGTCTAATTTGAATAACTTCTCAGTTTATGGCCACGACCTTCTACTATAAAAGTGAAAGGCATGATTTATGAATTAGAACAAACTTTTACCAACTCAGAGGCGATGCAGCAGCTCAGTATATCAATGGCTGCAATAGTTAGTGACCTCTGTGATCAATGTTACTAAAAGTAGTTAATTTGCGTTGATTCATATAATAATGTCACTAATACGTGTTTATTAAGCAGGTCACGACATGTACCTTAATCATTTTTTCCCTCAAAAGTGTGCCTTATAACCAACCCTGTGCACCTAATGTACGGAATAATTCTCGACCTCGAAGCAATTTTATTTGGTACTTGGTGTAATGATAAGTGTGACCAGTAGATGGCAGTCAAACATAAGAGATAAGTGTAGGCTGCACTACGATGGCAATATGACTCAAGTAAACACCACCAACATTTAAAATGTTCCATTGAAAATATAGAACATTACACACGGCGCTCAAAAATCTATCAAAATGTTTTAGTATGACTTTAGTAAGCTATGAAGCCACACCGCTTGATGGATTGTACTGTGCTTCAACATATAAGTATTATTATGGGTGTGTGTATAATGTAAGACATTTTATCTGGCGCTTTGTTTAGCAATATTATGCAAAAGCAACTTTTCTTACCTTCTGGTACCTGCTGATCTGAATAAATCCTGAAAAATTGTGCGCGTCCATTTTTGTAGTCCATGCCGACAACATAGTCGATAAGCTTCTTCTTTTTCTCTATCTTCTTGTTACGTGACATTCATCCGCCGCTGTTGCCATTTCTAATATAAAGTAGTGTAAAATTCTTACTTATATCTGTCAGTAAACTCGCCATGAAAGTGCTAAAACATACCGGTGTAGTGAGTTTACATACACGGTCGGACGTGGGACATATTTTCAAGCGTTGACCGGTCTGCAGTTACAAAAAGGTTGGGGACCACCGATGTAGACCAAAAGGAAGTGTTTTACATTTAGAAAAAAAATAAATAATATGACTCCTTTAATGCGCCCTATAATCCGGTGCACCTAATATATGAAAAAAGATCTAAAATAGACCATTCATCTGCAGTGCATCTTATTATCCGGTCCTATGGTCCGGAAAATACGGTAAATGGAATATTGTTTACAGTTTTTGGAAATTCTTTAGAGGACTTTATAGGCGCAATAGATGACTCCCTTTAGCCACACTGTTAGTAGTCATATTTAACAATTTAGAATGCACAAAAAAAGAGTAAAACGTGCATTCTTGTCTCACACAGGGATTGTGAACGAAAGAGAAAATAAAGAAAAAAGTGCAGTTCCCCTTAAAGCGACCCGAGGAAACCGGCTGAATAACGTCAACCCTTTTCTTTTAAGGCGATGCAATCTTAACACAAACTAACATTCTGATGAGAAATGGAGCCCTTTCGTCCTTTGCAAGATAAATAAGGTGTCGGAATGAGGTCATTAGTCGGGACTGACTGTGGCTCAGGTGCCCAATAAAGACCTTTTCCCAGGTCAAAAAGGACCCCTCGCTGTGTCATGGTGTACCACTTTATTTACTTTTCTCAGAAATGTTAAATGTCTTTTCCTTTCACACTTCCTTATCGCTGTTCCCCGGGAAGGAATTTCACGCCTTGTGGTTTTTGTGTTCTCGGGTGAGCAAAAGTAACAAGCTTACCTTGTTTTTTCTGCCATTCACACACTGTACGGTAATGCATTTAACACTCAATGATGAATAGTTATAATAGCATTTAAATCAAAAAGTTAACCATGAATGGTCAGGGCTTCTTTACTCAAAATGTAATGGCAATTTTTTTATCGGTTTTATACAAAAGTTGAAGCATGCAATTGGAATACACTCCAGAATAAACAAAGTTGTCTCTCATTAGCAGTAATTATTTTGTAGTTCAATTTAGTTTTTTTGTTATTGCCAATTTATTGTATTTTTTTTACTTTAAAGAGTAACTATGATGAATTGTCTTTTCTGACTAATTAATGCTTTACAATCATAAGATGCATACATTTTGGCGCGAGCTTGGACGCAGTTTTAGATGCCTGATGGCTATGGATGTATATTATATTGTCTTTTATATTAGAGCGAGTTAATCCATTTTTTTTGGGGGGGGGGGGGTTGAGGGGATTATTATGATACGTTGAAGTTGTATGTTACTATGGAGTGACTACGCTGGAAGTTAACTTTGAAATTTACAGAATTTACCGATATACTTGCCAAAAAAGTTCCATTACTACCACAAGCCTCTGCAGCCACCTATCTGTACAGTAATTTATTTATTTATACCTGCACCTTATTGATTTTTTATCCTGCACTACAACGAGCTAATGCAACAAAGTTGTGTTCTTATCTGTACTGTAAAGTTCAAATTTGAATGACTATAAAAAGTAAGTCTAAGTCTCTGTTAGCAGGGTTTTGCAGTTCGCCTACGTTGTGACATCACAGCGAGGTGGACGTATACTTATTTGGGCATTAGGTAAAGTTCTCAGACAGAGGGGGAGGAGCTCTGAGGGAAATAAGAGAAAATATTATTTTCGTCTAATCTTGGCATGCGCATAGTGACACTGACGTGTGACATGCAGTGACATAAACGCTGCTAAAAGCAGCTGATTTTTATGCAAAGTCTGAATCGATTTGGGAGTGTGCAGTTGTACTTCATGTTGTGATCAGGTGAATCTATATAATGCTTATTACCGTATTTTCCGGACTATAAGGCACACTTAAAATCCTTTTTTTCCCTCAAAACTCGGCAGTGCACCTTATAATATATTTATATTACATATATATAATATGCTAATTATAATTATAATGTAAAGAATAATTCTGGTTTATAAAGTTGATTTGATTTGATTTGATTTTGCTTACCGACCTAGAAGCTATTTTATTTGGTACTTGGTGAAATGATAAGTGTGACCAGTAGATGGCAGTCAAACATAAGAGATGCGTGTAGACTGCACTACGATGGCAATATGACTCAAGCAAACACCAACGTTTTATATGTTCTATTGAAAATATAGAACATTAGACACTGTGCTCAAAAATCTATCCAAATGTTTTAGTACGATTTTGGTAAGATATGAAGCCACACCGCTTGATGGATTGTACTGTGCTTCAACATTTATGAGTATTATTATGGTATGTGTATAAGGTAAGGCATTATCTGCCGTTTTGTTTCGCAATATTATGCAAAAGCAACTTTTCTTACCTTCTGGTACCTGCTGATCTGTATTTGGGATCTGCATAAATCCTGCATAGTCGAGAAGCTTCTCCTTTTTCCTTTATCTTCTTGTTATGGGACATTCATCCTCCGCTGTTGCCATTTCTAATATAAAGTAGTGTAAAGTTCTTACTTATATCTCAGAATCAGAATCAGAATCAGAATCAGCTTTATTGTCATTACGCAAGGTAACGAGATTGAGGCCATGCCATACAGTGCGATGTGTGCATGCTAGAAAAACAATGTGCAAATATATAAAAATATAAAAAATGTAGAAGTGCAATGAATATGGTGTGAAATGAATATATATATGAAAAAAACAAAACAAAAACAGGGTGGTTGGTGGAATGGGTTATTGCACCGAAGAGAAGGCAGTTATGAGGGACAATGGGGCAGTCCGTTCAGGATGGTTATGGCCCTGGGGAAGAAGCTGTTCTTTAGCCTGTTTGTTTTGGTTTTAATGCACCTGTAGCGCTTCCCAGAGGGCAGCAGGTGGAACAGGTCAGAGCCAGGGTGGGTGCTGTTCTTGATGATGGCACTGGCTCTGTTGAGGCAGCGGGAGGTGTAGATGTCCGTCAGAGAGGGGAGAGGGCGGCCGATGATCTTCTGAGCCGTCTTGACCACTCTTTGCAGCCTCTCCCTGTCTGCTGCAGTGCAGCTGCCGTACCATACCGTAATACAGTAGGTCAGCAGGCTCTCGATGGACGAGCGGTAGAAGGTCAGCAGCAGGTCAGGCTTCAGGTTGTACTTCCCGAGGACTCTAAGGAAGTGTAGCCGCTGCTGAGCCTTCTTGATGATTGATGTGGTGTTGACTGTCCAGGAGAAGTCATTAGAGATGTGGACTCCAAGGTACCTGAAGGTGTGGACCCTCTCTACACGCTCGCCGTTGATGTAGAGGGGGGCAGGGTCGGTGCTGCTCCTCCTGAAGTCGACGATGATCTCTCTGGTCTTGCTGGTGTTGAGAGCGAGGTTGTTCTCCGAAGACCAGGCCGTCAGCTTCAGGACCTCCTCTCTGTAGGCAGCCTCGTCACCCCTGGAGATGAGCCCGACCACTGTGGTATCGTCGGCGAACTTGACGGTAAGGTTGTCACTGTGGGCCGGACTGCAGTCATGGGTGTAAAGGCAGTAGAGGAGGGGGCTCAGCACACAGCCCTGTGGGGAGCCGATGCTCAGCGTGCGGGAGGATGAGAGGTGCGGGCCAAGTCTCACATTCTGGGGTCGGTCCGTTAGGAAGTCCCTTATCCAGGCGTTTGTGAGAGGGGGGAGGCCAAGAGTGTCCAGTTTATTGCAGAGTCTGTCCGGGATTATTGTATTGAAGGCAGAGCTATAGTCCACAGAGAGCATCCGGACGTAGCTCTGCTGCTGCTCCAGGTGGTTCAGAGCAGAGTGGAGAGCAACAGCGATGGCGTCCTCTGTGGACCTGTTCGCCCGGTATGCGAACTGGTGGGGGTCGAAGTCTGGAGGGATATGGTCCTTGATGTGCTGGAGAACAAGTCGCTCGAAGCACTTCATGATTACCGGAGTGAGGGCCACTGGTCGGTAATCATTCAGGCTGGTGATGGGAGACTTCTTCGGCACCGTGATTATTGTAGATGACTTCAGGCAGGATGGGATGACTGCCTGAGCCAGGGAGAGGTTGAAGATCCTGGTGAGGGGGGGAGCGAGCTGGTGGGCGCACGTCCTGAGCACCTTTCCAGGTACTCCGTCTGGTCCGGTAGCCTTCCTGGGGTTCACAGCCAGGAGCACTCGTCTGACACTGTGCTCCTGTACAGTGAGTGGAGTGGCGCCGGAGCCCGGTGGGGGCGGGGGCAGGGCTGGAGCAGATGAGTGTCGCTGGGGGGTTTCGAAACGGGCAAAGAAACAGTTAAGCTCCTCTGCCAGTGTCGCACTCTGATCCGCAGTTGTCATATTGCAGCCTCTTTTTCACGGGACACATTTTCGTTGATGTTGCACTAGTGAGCCACGGATGAGGAGATGCTGCTCCGTTATTGATGGAAGTAAAGTCTGAATGTCATTAAAACAGTTAGCTCCATCTTTTGACACTTCTTCCACTCCCGTCCTTGCACACTACACCGCTACAACAAAGATGACGGGGAGAAGACTCTGCCGAAGGTGAGCCACGTAAATAAGACCGCCTACAAAACGGCGCATCCTGAAGCGACTGTCAGAAAGCGGCTTGAAGATGATCTGTAAAACATAATCTATGCAACATTTTGACCAAAGAACCACCATCACATGTTATGTAGACCACAAGGAAGTGTTTTACATTCAGGAAAACAATAATTATAATATGACTCCTTTAATGCGCCCTATAATCCGGTGTGCCTTATATATGAAAAACATTTTATTTTTATTTTTTAAATAGACCATTCATCGGCAGTGCGCCTTTTAATTTGGTGAGCCCTATGGTCCTGAAAATACGTTGATGACAAAAATAGCTATGATGACATCGATGTATATATTTAAACAGTGTATATTTTTAAAAGATAAATTATGATGGTTTTGGAGACGGATGGGGCGTGGTTGCATTTGCAATATGGCAATGCCTCCAGAATCAACCATCTTGTATACAGACTCAAAAAACTGGTTAAAAAAGTGACTGTGGTGCCAAATTTCCATAAAATGTACACCAAAGCATATCCAATTAATTATCTCGAGCAGTGATTCTCAAACTTTTTTTTTTTACCAAGTATCACCATAGTGACCAACGTTAAAATACAGTAGCGTAGTAGGCCTAAAAGGTCATTAAAAACAAGGCAAAGATTTTATTTAACAAGTATATTTAATATGTTTAGCCGGTGTAACTTTACACGCAGTTTTAACAGTAACACTGTGTTTGAAAATGTAATTAAGTGATTATTTGGCATACCACTAGATGGAGCCCAAGTGTTTTAAATGTAGATTAAAGGCCTACTGAAATGCGATTTTCTTATTCAAACGGGGATAGCAGGTCCATTCTATGTGTCATACTTGATCATTTCGCGATATTGCCATATTTTTGCTGAAAGGAATTAGTAGAGAACATCAACGATAAAGTTTGCAACTTTTGGTCGCTGATAAAAAAGCCTTGCCTGTACCGGAAGTAGCAGACGAGTAGCGTGGCGTCACATGTTGTGGAGCTCCTCACATCTGCACATTGTTTACAATCATGGCCACCAGCAGCGAGAGCGATTCAGACCGAGAAAGCGACGATTTCCCCATTAATTTGAGCGAGGATGAAAGATTTGTGGATTAAGAAAGTGAGAGTGAAGGACTAGAGGGCAGTGGGAGCGATTCAGATAGGGAAGATGCTGTGAGAGGCGGGTGGGACCTGATATTCAGCTGGGAATGAGTAAAACAGTAAATAAACACAAGACATATATATACTCTATTAGCCACAACACAACCAGGCTTATATTTAATATGCCACAAATTAATCCCGCATAACAAACACCTCCCCCCTCCCGTCCATATAACCCGCCAATACAACTCAAACACCTGCACATGAAACTCAATCCCACAGCCCAAAGTACTGTTGACCTCCCCAAAGTTCATACAGTACATATATTTACCTAAAGTCCCCAAAGTTACGTACGTGACATGCACATAGCAGCACGCACGTACGGGCAAGCGATCAAATGTTTGGAAGCCGCAGCTGCATGCGTACTCACGGTACCATGTCTGCGTATCCAACTCAAAGTCCTCCTGGTAAGAGTCTTTGTTGTCCCAGTTCTCCACAGGCCAATGGTAAAGCTTGACTGTCATCTTCCGGGAATGTCAACAATGAAACACCGGCCGTGCTTGTGTTGCTGCAGTCGGCCGCAATACACCGCTTCCCACCTACAGCTTTCTTCTTTGCTGTCTCCATTGTTCATTGAACAAATTGCAAAAGATTCACCAACACAGATGTCCAGAATACTGTGGAATTTTGCGATGAAAACAGATGACTTAATAGCTGGCCACCATGCTGTCCCAAAATGTCCTCCACAATCCGTGACGTCACGCGCTGACGTCATCATACCGAGACGTTTTCAGCAGGATATTTCGCGCAAAATTTAAAATTGCACTTTAGTAAGCTAACCCGGCCGTATTGGCATGTGTTGCAATGTTAAGATTTCATCATTGATATATAAACTATCAGACTGCGTGGTCGGTAGTAGTGGGTTTCAGTAGGCCTTCAAAATCATCATAGGTTTCATTTGACTACTTTAGTTTATCTTTATTTTGTTTCATTACTTACAAAGTGTGAGGAAAAAAAGTCAAACAAATAAAATATGGGGGGAAAAATAGAAAAACGTGATGCTCAATATATAATAAATATATTTTGTCTTGCAGGAGTGTCCGAGTGGAGTGGTCAATGAAGACACCTTCAAGGACATTTACTCCCAGTTCTTCCCACAAGGAGGTTTGTACCAGTTTTTGCGGCCTCACTAAAAAACGTGAAAACCCCTCCAAGACCAGTCCGACGTGGCTCACTGCTCCTCGCTCTCCTGTCTTTGCTGCTTTTCTCTCTCTCGCTGCAGACGCCTCGACGTATGCTCATTTCCTGTTCAACGCCTTTGACACCGATCACAACGGCTCTGTGAGTTTTGAGGTAAGCCGCTCACTGTCGCCTCATTCTGAGACGGAAACAATTCCGGCTGAGGTCTAATGTCCTTGCAGGATTTTGTCATGGGTCTTTCCATCCTTCTGCGAGGCACCATTCAAGAAAAACTCAACTGGGCGTTCAACCTTTACGACATCAACAAAGACGGTTATATCACTAAGGAGGTACAGCAAAAGTTCTTAGAATTTTTAATAACTGCACTTTTGGGGGCGGGGGATTATTTTGCCTATCATTCATAATCCTTAGGTAAGACAAGCACACGTATGTTTTCTTTATTTATGCATTCTAAATCATAAATAAATGCTTGCAAAAGTCAGCTAACAACGTAGTTGCTCCAAAAAAGCGCTCTAAAAAACATCCAAAAGCCTCTATCATTGTTTTATATACACACTAAGTATATACAGTATGTCATGTAGTAACAGGCACATTCATTATAACGTAATATTTACATACACTATTTAAGTCCCATCTTAAAACTCATTTGTATACTCTAGCCTTTAAATAGCCCCCCTGTTAGACCAGTTGATCTGCCGTTTCTTTTCTTTTCTCCTCTGCTCCCCTTTTCCTTGGGGAGGGGGGGGGGGGGGGGCACAGGTCCGGTGGCCATGGATGAAGTGCTGGCTGTCCAGAGTCGGGACCCGGGGTGGACCGCTCGCCTGTGCATCGGCTGGGAACATCTCTGCGCTGCTGACCCGTCTCCGCTCGGGATGGTGTCCTGCTGGCCCCACTATGGACTGGACTCTTACTATTATGTTGGATCCACTATGGACTGGACTCTCACAATATTATGTCAGACCCACTCGACATCCATTGCTTTCGGTCTCCCCTAGAGGGGGGGGGTTACCCACATATGCGGTCCTCTCCAAGGTTTCTCATAGTCATTCACATCGACGTCCCACTGGGGTGAGTTTTTCCTTGCCCTTATGTGGGCTTTGTACCGAGGATGTCGTTGTGGCTTGTGCAGCCCTTTGAGACACTTGTGATTTAGGGCTATATAAATAAATATTGATTGATTGATTGACTATATTGCCAAAAGTATTTGGCCACCTGCCGTGACTCACATATGAACTTGAAGTGCCATCCCATTTCTAACCCATAGGGTTCAATATGATGTCGGTCCACCTTTTGCAGCTTTTTACACTTCTGGGAAGGCTGTCCACAAGGTTGCGGAGTGTGTTTATAGGAATTTTCCACCATTCTTCCAAAAGCGCATTGGTGAGGTCACACACTGATGTTGGTCGAGAAGGCCTGGCTCTCAGTCTCCGTTCTAATTCATCCCAAAGGTGTTCTATCGGGTTCAGGTCAGGACTCTGTGCAGGCCAGTCAAGTTCATCCACACCAGACTCTGTCATTCCTGTCTTTATGGACCTTGCTTGGTGCACTGGTGCAAGGTCATGTCGGAAGAGGAAGGGACCCGCTCCAAACTGTTCCCACAAGGTTGTGAGCATGGAATTGTCCAAAATGTTTTGGTATCCTGGAGCATTCAAAGTTCCTTTCACTGGAACTAAGGGGCCAAGCCTAACTCCTAAAAAACAACCCCACACCATAATTCCTCCTCCACCAAATGTCACACTCGGCACAATGCAGTCCGAAATGTAGCGTTCTCCTGGTAACCTCCAAACCCAGACTCGTACATCGGATTGCCAGATGGAAAAGTGTGATTCATCACTCCAGAGAAGGCGTCTCCACTGCTCTAGAGTCCAGTGGCGACTTGCTTTACACTACTGCATCCCACGCTTTGCATTGGACTTGGTGATGTATGGCTTAGATGCAGCTTCTCGGCCATGGAAACCCATTCCATGAAGCTATCTGTGTACTGTATGTGGGCTAATTGGAAGGTCACATGAAGTTTGGAGCTCTGTAGCAACTGACTGTGCAGAAAGCCGGCGACCTTTAAGCATTACGCGCTTCAGCATCCGCTGACCCCTCTCTGTCAGTTTACGTGGCCTACCACTTTGTGGCTGAGTTGCTGTTGTTCCCAAACTCTTCCATTTTCTTACAATAAAGCCGACAGTTGACTTTGGAATATTTAGGAGCGAGGAAATTTCACGACTGGATTTGTTGCACAGGTGGCATCCTATGACAGTTCCACACCGGAAATCACTGAAAGTGGCCAATTCTTTCACAAATGTTTGTAGAAACAGTCTCCATGCCTAAGTGCTTGATTTTATACACCTGATTCTCCTCATTTGGATGGGTGGCCAAATACGTTTGGCAATATAGTGTATTTTGCTCATTTTAGGCATACGGCAACATACACATTTTTACAGACACATCACAGCGTTTTCTTTTCCTTTGAACAACAACAGTACTAATCATGACAGAATTCATGAGTGCTAACTACAACTACTTTGGGACCAATAAAAATGCAGAATATATATATATATATATATATATATATATATATATATATATAGCCTGATTAAAAGGAGGATGAGCTAGGAGTTTTAGAAGCGGTGTGCTAAACAGATCAGGCATTACAGACACTAGGAATCATGTAGCATTATTGCTAAGTGCAAGACAAGAACTACAAACATAATAAAACAATCACTTACTGTACAATGTCTGCTCTCACTAGAACGCCGAATGATGGGATGTTTATATCTTCCTGTTTAGATGAAGAAATAATCATAATCCTCACGCAGCTTTAACTGCTGTAAACTAGCATCTTTTTAATGTCTTTCTCGCCATCTCCGGGACTAAGTTGAATGTCAAAGTTGACCAACTTCTCGGTTTATGTCCACAACCTTCCACTATCCTGGTGAGAGGCATGCCTTACAATCTACAATTAACTTTCACCAACTCAGAGGCAATGCAGCAGCTCACCGGCTCAATATGTCAATATAGCAGCATAAGCCAGCCCTGTGATCAAGGCACTGCTGAGAACATTTTGTTTGCGTTAGCGCTTATAATAACCATATCGCTAATGGTTAATATTCAGGTCACGAGATGCAAAGGGGATATTGTTGGCAATTTTTCCATGTTTTTTTAGAGGGCGCAAAGGATTACTCCCATTAGCTGCATCGTTAGCAGTGTTGGGACTAACGCGTTACAAAGTACTGTAACGCTGTTAGTTTCGGCGGTAACTAGTAATCTAACGCGTTATTTTTTATATTCAGTAACTCAGTTACCGTTACTACATGATGCGTTACTGCGTTATTTTTTATGTAGTATCGGCTAGAAACAGAAGATCTGAGTGTGTTTTATTGCAGCGCTGCGGTGTCGTCCTTCTGTGTCAAAAGGAAAAGAAGAGGCGTGCTTTGTGTGGGTGGGGGCGGGGGGTACTCCCAGACCGTAGTTGAGGGGCGCAGGGGAGACGTTCCTCCAGGGCCTATGTACTTCGGGGCTAACAACCTTCACTTTACCCGGAAGTGGGTCTTTACAGCTGAGGGTGAATGACGAGGTCGGCGGTTTGTTGCAACTTTGTGACTTTATTGGACGCAGCCATCTACCAAGCTAGAGCACCTGCACGCACTCACTGTTGCCGGTCCCTCACCTCTCTCGCCCACTGACTCACAGACGTCACTCACCTCATATGCTGTCATATCTTAAAGGGCCACACACACACATACGCTATTCTCATAACAACTAACAAGACATCATGGTGAATTCAGAAGTCGAGTTTCTTAACATGGAGACATTCTCAATACTTTTCTTTTGTCGAGCACAAAGAAAATAAAATTTTAGTTAAATGTAAGTTGTGTCTTGGATCAAAGATCCTATCTGCTTAAAGTTAAAGTGCCATAATGTTGCAGCTATTTAAAATAGTTTTGTCAATTTGTTCTGGCCTGAAATAAATTGGCCGTTTGAAACATATCTTTGTCTTTGTGTGTTGTATGTAGACCACATTGTTTAGCAGAGTTGAGTGATGCAAATACATGTCAAGTTGATCAACACATCGTATTGTTCTCCAGTGCAATAACAGTACTGAAATGAAGGCTAAAATGGCATTAATGGGAGCCTTAAAAAAAAAAAAGGGGGTGAAAAAAAAGTAACTAGTTACTTTTCACAGTAACACATGACTTTTTGGTGTAAGTAACTGAGTTACATTTGAAATAAAGCAACTAGAAACTGTAACTAGTTACTGGTTTTCAGTAACTAACCCAACACTGATCGTTAGCCATCTTGTACTTGCCGCAATTTACAACTTAGAATTCATCAAGAAAATAAGAAAATGTGTGTGCTTGTCTACTTAGAGATTGTGAATGATAGGCTGAATTCCCAGAAAGTGCAGTTCCCCTATAAGAGCTGAGACAATCTGGTCTTGTCCCACAGGAGATGCTGGACATCATGAAGGCCATCTACGACATGATGGGCAAATGTACGTACCCCGCACTCAGAGAGGAGACGCCACGTCAGCATGTGGAAATATTCTTTCAGGCAAGTGTACACACCATATATGTTTTTTTGGGAGCAGAAAGGACTCTGGGAAAGGCAAAGGACAAGGTTGTGTGGTCGCGGTCAAAAGTTTACATACACTTGTACAGAACATAATGTCATGGCTGTCTTGAGTTTCCAATAATTTCAACAAATCTTGTTTTTTTGTGATAGAGTGATTGGAGCACATACTTGTTGGTCACAAAAAACATTCATGAAGTTTGTTTCTTTTATGAATTTATTATGGGAAAATGTGACCAAATCTGCTGGGTCAAAAGTATACATACAGCAATGTTAATATTTGGTTACATGTCCCTTGGCAAGTTTCACTGCAATAAGGCACATTTGGTAGACTGACATCACATGGACAAAGAGAAGACCTTCTGGAGGAAAGTTCTGTGGTCAAATGAAACAAAAATTGCCACAATACCCAGAAATATGTTTGGAGGAGAAAAAGATGAGGCCTTTAATCCCATGAGCACCATCCCTACCGTCAAGCATGGTGGTGGTAGTATTATGCTCTGAGGCTGTTTTGCTGCCAATGCAACTGGTGCTTTACAGAGAGTAAATGGGACAATGAAAAAGGAGGATTACCTCCCAAATTCTTCAGGACAACCTAAAATCATCAGCCCGGAGGTTGGGTGTTGGGCGCAGTTGGGTGTTCCAACAGGACAATGACCCCAAACACACGTCAAAAGTGGTAAAGGAATGGCTAAATCAGGCTATACCGTATTTTCCGCACCATAAGGCGCCCTGGGTTAAAAGCCGCGCCTTCAATGAACGGCATATTTCAAAACTTTGTCCACCTATAAGCCGCCCGGTGTTGTAAGCCGCATCTAACTGCGCTAAAGGAATGTCAAAAAAACAGTCAGGTCAGTCAAACTTTAATAATATATTAAAAACCAGCGTTCTAACAACTCTGTTCACTCCCAAAATGTACGCAAATGTGCAATCACAAACATACGTATATCAACATGGACAGAGCTGCGTGAAAAAAGCCACCCGGCCTCTTCGCGTAAACTTAAACTTACCTTAACCACTCGCTCATCTTTTCTTCATCCATCCCTTCGAGTTAGCTTTTATGATGACGCCGGCTGGAAAGGTCTCTTTTGGCAAGGTCTTCCTTTTGAATATCACCATGGGTGGAAGTTTCATTAGCATGGCAAGCTAGAACCACAGTGAAGGATGACTTCTCATTCCCTGTGGTGCGAATATTCACCGTACGTGCTCCCGTTCCACAGTGCGGTTCACAGGAATATCAGTTACTGTGAAATACGGTAGTAATCCGTGTGCGGATGGAGAGATTGCGTCTTTTCATGAACCGGATCCTTGTCGCTTTGTAGGAGCCATTTTGTGGTCTTTACAGATGTAAACACACAAAGGAAATGAAACGTACGGTGATATCCGCGCGCTTTTTCTTCTTCTACGCGGGCGGGTGGTTGCTTACAGTAGAAGAAGAAGCGCTTCCTGTTCTATGGGGGCGGGTGCTAACCTTGGCGGTTGCTTGCGTAGAAGAAGAAGCGCTTCCTGTTCTACCGGGAAAAAAGATGGCGGCTGTTTACCGAAGTTGCGAGACCGAAACTTTATGAAAATGAATCTTAATATTTATCCATATATAAAGCGCACCGGGTAAAAAGCCGCACTGTCAGCTTTTGAGTAAATTTGTGGTTTTTAGGTGCGGCTAATAGTGCGGAAAATACGGTAATTAAGGTTTTAGAATGGCCTTCTCAAAGTCCTGACTTAAATATGTGGACAATGCTGAAGAAACAAGTCCATGTCAGAAAACCAACAAATTTAGCTGAACTGCACCAATTTTGTCAAGAGGAGTGGTCAAACATTCAACCAGAAGCTTGTAGATGGCTACCAAAAGCGCCTTATTGCAGTGAAACTTGCCAAGGGACATGTAACCAAATATTAACATTGCTGTATGTATACTTTTGACCCAGCAGATTTGGTCACATTTTCAGTAGACCCATAATAAATTCATAAAAGAACCAAACTTCATGAATGTTTTTTGTGACCAACAAGTATGTGCTCCAATCACTCTATCATAAAAAAATAAGAGTTGTAGAAATTATTGGAAACTCAAGACAGCCATGACATTATGTTCTTTACAAGTGTATGTAAACTTTTGACCAGGGCTGTAAGTCTGGATTGTGCCCAGTTCTAGAATGGTGGGGCTTCAGTTTGACAACATACTGTAGAAATGTAATTAGTCTTTTCCCTGTCAGGGTTCCCCACATCGACTTAATCGCATGTTTATTTTGAAATGAGTTTTTGAAATATTATTTGTTCTTTCTTTCTCCCGACAGAAGATGGACAAGAACAAAGACGGTGTGGTCACTATTGACGAGTTTATCGACTGCTGCCAAAATGTAAGTTGGGACACGGCCATCACACTCTATGTATTCTGTTTATGCTACTGAATGGGACGATGTCTCCTAACTCAGTATTGGACTTTTGTTTTGACTCCAGGATGAAAACATCATGCGATCAATGCACCTCTTTGAAAACGTCCTTTAAAAACAATTTTTCGTGGAATTGACAAACTTCTGGGACTGGTGTGTAGCGTGCTATGCAGACGTACTCATCCATTAAATAGAATAACGTGTTGTTCCTTACTGTGGAGGACACTCTGGAAGCATCAAATGGTCGTACTTACTGCCAGGTGATATCACTGTGACTTTTAGACAAAAAAAAACATCATTCCATACTATGTAGAATATGCCAGAATGTCCCACTTCTTTTAAAGGATAACATGTGAATATTGAGTATAGATACTGTAAGTGAATGATGGAAGGAATCATGTTGACCTGCCAACTAAAAGACAGCATAGGACTTCCACACGGGCACACAAGGTAGCTTACATTTAATTTATGCCGAATATTAGATAATGCTGCTTTTTAAATGTGTTTTCTTTATCCTCTGTTGGTCTTCCGGAAAGTATTCACAGTGCTTTACTTTTCCCCGTTTTGCTATGTAACAGCCTTATTCCAAAATGGAATAAATTCAATTTTGTCCTCAAAATTCTACACACAATACCCCATAATGACAATGTAAAAGCACATTTTTTGTTTTAGAGCTTTAGACAAAAATAAATAAAAAATAAGAAAACATATGTAAGTTTTCACAGCCTTTGCTCAATACTTTGTTGATGCACCGATTACAGGCTCAAGTCTTTTTTAATACGATGCCACAAGCACACACCTATTTTTGGGCAGTTTCACCCCTTCCCTCTTTGCAGCACCTCTCAAGCTCCATCAAGTTGGATGGGAAGCCCTTGTCATATCTCTTCAGAGATGTTCAATCGGAATCAAATCTCGGTTCTGGCTGTGCCACTTAAGGACATTTACAGAGTTGTTCTAAAGCCTTTGACATGTTGGCTGTGTGCTTAAAGTTGTTATTAGGAATGGACGACTATGGCAAAATAATAATCATGATTATTTTGATCACGATTAACATGATTATTCATGTTATTCATTATTCATTATGAGTATTCTCTGATTATTCAATCATTTGAAAATATGAGGGGTTTTTTGTACCACCAAAACTCAACTCTGAATATAGAGAGAGAGAAACAACCGGACATAAATTCATAAATTAGTAATGATAAACCACAGCAACTAAAATAATGGTAACAACTTTAAACAACAATTGCAATATAAAAAAACGATAAAATTCCCTTTATGTCAGAACATTTTTGAAAATGTTTGCTAAATGCAAAATATGACACATTTATTGCTGCAATACATCTTTGGACAATTTTAAACAGTGTTTTAGGTCAAAGCATAATAATTGTGTAAATGTATCAATGATTATGTAAGGTACTTTTTTGAAACCTTTATTTTGTTAGCGCCGTCAGACCGCATGTGCTATTGTTGTATGAGGGGGAAGTGTGTTGTGCTGAAAAAAAGAGAGCGCGTCTCTCAAGTTGCGACTGCTGTCGTATTTGTACGTTGTTACATCGATGATGTCGTTCACAACAACACAAGCAGACGACATGTGGTGTGTGTATGGGTTGTTATTTTACCAAACAAATGTTCATTCTCTTCCAAGTTATTTACCTTCAAATTACAGTACAATGATAAACAATTCTACAGTAATGAGAAAAAAAGTGTATATCGTTTTAAATGGTTACTTGCATTAATATTTTATGTTGTGATTACATTATATTATAAACACTGTATCGTTTTTAACAGTTATTTCTTCAGTTTAAGAGCATAATGTACACAGAAGTTCTGAGTCTCTGCATAAAGCCAAATATTGTTCAAGTAAATTATTGCATATTGTTTAAAACAAAATGCAATAATTTAATCTAAAAGTAACATTTGTCCTTCTTGTTATTTTCGCAGTTTTATTCATATATATGTATAAAATATTAAAGTCGCGAATCAAATCGCAATTTGGGAGGAAAAAAAAACGCAAATAGGTTTTTTCTCAAAATCGTGCAGCACTAATATTGACGTGTGTGTCTATCCAAATAGTGTCCAATCAACTGATTTTACTACGGGCGGACTTTAATTAAGCTATAGGATCATCTAAAAGAAGAGCAGTTGAAACAGGATGCATTAGAGCTTCATGGCTAAGGCCGCAAATACTTATGTACATGTGATTGTTGTTCTTTTTAATTTTGAATAATTTGCAAAAACGTTTAAAAAAAAAAAAAGAAAAAAAAAAGAAAAGCGTTTTCACATTGTCATCAGGGCTATAAGATAAGACAATGTGGGAAAAAGTGAAGCGCTGTGAATACTTTCTGGTTGCACTTTGTTATTTATACAGTGTTACTACGCTCATTCTACAAAAAATTGTAATCTTTGCAGTATTAAAGGTAAATTGGTGCGTTTGTGTGATTTTTAAAAGCTGCTTTATATTATGTAAGAACTTTTATTTAATTTTTCTGAAAATAATTCTGACAAACACTTGTAAGTTTTATTTATCATTTATATTATTCTATGTTGTAATCATCACTTTTAAACTTAACACTGAATGTAATGACGCATAGTTGTACATGTCTGTAAATATCAACATACAATTCAAATAAACGAGTAACGTCAAATTCTCGTTTCCTGTATATTCTGTGTGTGTGTGTGTTAGAGATGCGCGGTTTGCGGACACAACCGCGGAGTCCGCGGATTATCCGCGGATCGGGCGGATGAAATTTAAAAAAATAAGATTTTATCCGCTCGCGGGTCGGGTCGGGCGGATTAATTAGATTTTTTTTTTTTTTTTTTTTTTTTTTTTTGCGGGTGGCAGTTAAACCAATTGGGAAATATATATACATAGTTAAATGTTGTTACCCACATACGAAAAACGAGCAGGCACCTGCAGCATATGCCACAACAGAAGAAAAAAAAAAAGAGAGATGGACACTTTTACGGAGCGGAGGGACGCCTCGCCGGGGTCCGGGACCGAGGCTCCTTCCCCCGAGAGGGCCCCACGTCCAGGGTCACTACCGCGCCCACCGCACCGACACCCCGCCTCGTCCGCTTTCGCCGCGGCCGGCGTCACGCGCAGCAGGTAAGCAGTTTACCTGCCCGCCACCCCCGTGGCCGGGGGCTCGTAACATGGGTCACTCCGCGCGCTCCGCCCACGCAGCTTACCTGCTTGCTCGCAAAATGATTATTAGCATTCAGACAGGTTAAAATGTTGCTAAAACCATCACTTTTCTATCAGTCACAGTGACTTTTCAAAACAAAAATATTACAGCAAAAATCATATGGGTTGATTGACATGTTTATTCTGTAAGCTAACTTCAATAGTTTGAAATTATTTTGACAGTTAATGCCAGTTATCCTGTCAACCTTTCACAAGACTTCAATTTGTTAATTGAAAGTATAAATAGTATAAACACTTTTAACAGTATGTCGTGCTGTGAAATACAGCCGACAGGATGGCGCACCAAACACAAAGCAAGGCCATGCTGCAGGAGAACAAAGGACTTCTTTCATTTAAGGTTTGTGATAAACCATCAAACTCATTCGTTAAAAGGACTCTATAGTAATATAAAGCGAATTTTTCTGGACATTATCATGCAAGAAAAGTTTATTTTTGGGATCGCGATCACCGCGTAATGATTTTTAAAGGTTGCATTACATTATTAACTGTCCCATGTGATCAGCCAGTGCGATTGGAAGTCCATGCTCAATTATTGCCTCCGTAAATAAAACTTCGGCATTTATCACATCCAAAGAATCTGTTTGGGCGACGAAAAACGTTGAAAGTTTTCCACTTGTATCGCTAGCAACGGCATTAGACTTGTGTTTTTTTGTCCCAACGTGGTCTTTTACATCACTAATTCCTCCGTGTCCGATCGAAAAATCTTGTCTGCACAAGGTGCAATTCGCGTAGTTTTCACCCTTTTTTTTTTTTTTTTTAATTAATATTAGATATATAACAACGGGCGGATGGCGGGCGGATGTAGTTCTGATCAAACGTTACATCGGGTGGATGGCGGATGGATGACGACTTTCTGCCGCGGTTGCGGATGAAATAAATTGCCTATCCGCGCATCTCTAGTGTGTGTGCATGCGCATATATATATTTATATAAAATATATCTATATATATATATATAAAACATATATATATATATATATATATTTTTGAAATATATATATTAAAAAAAAAATATATATATATATATATAATTTTTATTATTATTTTATACATTTTCCAGATGTTAGATGTGTTGTTGCAGACCTGCCAACACTGTCTCCATAATTGTGAGATGCATATTATGCAGTTTAAATATGACATTTTTTTTCCCCAGGCCTTTATAGCTGTGTACTTAAGTCGCAATTTTGTCATTCATTCAAAAATAGCAGCTCTACTGTGTCAATGTCTAATTTTTTTGTGCTCTGCTGCTTTCTAGTGGCACACCACTTCTTCCCCCGTATGTATCAAGGATTACATTTTTAGAAGACAAATAATGTACTCGAATGACCTGAGGTTATGTTTTAATACAAATCAAATTATAAGCTTTCAACTAAAAAGGCAGCTGGCATTGTATCTTGTACAAAAAGATATTGTATTCCTTAAATGTAGCATGTTTTTTTATAAGTATAATTTGTTCTTGTTTCAGAATGTCATTAAAAACAAGGCACATTCACATTTGTATTCTATTATTTTTTGAATAAAAGTAGAATAACTAAAAAAAAACATGTGGGACTGTGGTTAAAAAAAAGGCAGCTTTGGCACTTACTTTTTCCACGATCTGAGTTTGGAATGTTCTAGTAATGCAATTTTCTTCTTTTGCAAGATTATGAGGGTCCGTTTTAAGCACTCTGGGAGACACAAATGTTTTAAATGTTTAAATGTTTGATCTCCCGGTGAAGATGGCAAAGAAAATCCATGTAGGAGGCTCCGCCATGAAGGCCTTTGTCCTCCACAAGAAACTGGCGGAACATTATCTCAGGTTTGTCCTTCTGCCTTACGATCTGAAGCTAGGAAGGGGAAAAAGACAAGGAAAAAATATATTTAAATATTTAAATGATTATTACACACACACACACACACACACACACACACACACACACACACACACACACACACACACACACACACACACACACACACACAAATAAATATACACATATATATATATCATGGATCGATTTGGGGTTTGCATTGAAGATCAGCATCACAGAACAGTGCCCATTTGTTGTATGTTGCTTTTTATGGTTCTCTTTTGTAAAAAGGACAAAAACAAATAAATAGGTCCCATAAAATTATTTTTGATTACACATTTTTTTAAATTCATGTTAACAGTTCATTAATTATTTAACAGTGTTTTTTCCTGTTTTGAGTATCGTGTAAACTAAACAAACTGAATATTTAAAAAAGACAACAAAAAGGTAAATAGGTGCAAATAAGAATGTGTGCTAGCTTAATAAGTACATGATGGTTGTGTTTAGCTTCAAGTTAAATGAGTGAGCATAGCAGCAAGCACATAACATCACATACAACAACAACGCTACACAAATAACTAACGTGTATTTGCCGCTTATTTGCAAAACAAAAGAACTAATTAGAGACTGTTAATGGGCCATTAACGCCCACTGTGTTGACGATAGTATTTAGTGGGGATACAAGCTAGTACAAGTGGTGTGCTAAATTGTAAATAAAGACTTCCAGTGTTGCCGCTGTTGCAAGAGTACAGTAGATATGTGCTGCTTGCTGGGTTGTTGAAAGTTGAGGGTGTAAACTAAGTGTCATATGTATGACCACACCCGCCTGCACCGCCAGTATGTGAATGAATGCCAGTAGCAGATAGCAAGTGAGTGTAATTGTCAAAGGGGCTCTGAGCTGCCACCTTAACGTGGTAGAGGAGTTTGCGTGTCCCAATGATCCTAGGAGCTATGTTGTCCGGGGGCTTTATGCCCCCTGGTAGGGTCTCCCAAGACAAACTGGTCCTAGGTGAGGGATCAGACAAAGAGCGGCTCGAAGACCTCCATGAATAATAAAAAACAAGGACCCAGATTTCCCTCGCCCGGACGCGGCTCACCGGGGCCCCCCTCTGGAGCCAGGCCCGGAGGTGGGGCACGATGGCGAGCGCCTGGTGGCCGGGCCTGTCCCCATGGGGCCCGGCCGGGCACAGCCCGAAGAGGCAACGTGGGTCCCCCCTCCAATGGGCTCACCACCCATAGCAGGGGTCATAGAGGTCGGGTGCGATGTGAGCTGGGCGACAGCCGAAGGCAGGGCACTTGGCGGTCCGATCCTCGGCTACAGAAGCTAGCTCTTGGGACGTGGAACGTCACCTCGCTGGGGGGGAAGGAGCCTGAGCTAGTGCGCGAAGTGGAGAAGTTCCGGCTAGATATAGTCGGACTCACTTCGACGCACAGCAAGGGCTCTGGAACCAGTTCTCTCGAGAGGGGCTGGACTCTCTTCCACTCTGGCGTTGCCAGCAGTGAGAGGCGACGGGCTGGGGTGGCAATTCTTGTTTCCCTCCGGCTCAGAGCCTGTACATTGGAGTTCAACCCGGTGGACGAGAGGGTAGCTTCCCTCCGCCTTCGGGTGGGGGAACGGGTCCTGACTGTGGTTTGCGCTTACGCGCCAAACCGCAGCTCAGAGTACCCACCCTTTTTGGATTCACTCGAGGGAGTACTTGAGAGTGCTCCCCTGGGTGATTCCCTCGTGCTACTGGGGGACTTCAATGCTCATGTTGGCAACGACAGTGAAACCTGGAGAGGCGTGATTGGGAAGAATGGCTGCCCGGATCTGAACCCGAGCGGTGTTTTGTTATTGGACTTTTGTGCCCGTCACAGATTGTCCATAACGAACACCATGTTCAAGCATAAGGGTGTCCATATGTGCACTTGGCACCAGGACACCCTAGGCCGCAGTTCCATGATCGACTTTGTAGTTGTGTCATCGGATTTGCGGCCTCATGTTTTGGACACTCGGGTGAAGAGAGGAGCGGAGCTTTCTACCGATCACCACCTGGTGGTGAGTTGGCTGCGATGGTGGGGGAGGATGCCGGACAGACCTGGCAGGTCCAAACGCATTGTGAGGGTTTGCTGGGAACGTCTGGCAGAGTCTCCTGTCAGAGAGAGTTTCAATTCCCACCTCCGGAAGAACTTTGAACATGTCACGAGGGAGGTGCTGGACATTGAGTCCGAATGGACCATGTTCCGCGCCTCTATTGTCGAGGCGGGTGATTGGAGCTGTGGCCGCAAGGTAGTTGGTGCTTGTCGTGGCGGTAATCCTAGAACCCGTTGGTGGACACCGGCGGTGAGGGATGCCGTCAAGCTGAAGAAGGAGTCCTATCGGGTTCTTTTGGCTCATAGGACTCCTGAGGCAGCGGACAGGTACCGACAGGCCAAGCGGTGTGCGGCTTCAGCGGTCGCAGAGGCAAAAACTCGGACATGGGAGGAGTTCGGGGAAGCCATGGAAAACGACTTCCGGACGGCTTCGAAGCAATTCTGGACCACCATCCGCCGCCTCAGGAAGGGGAAGCAGTGCACTATCAACACCGTGTATGGCGGGGATGGTGTTCTGCTGACCTCGACCTCGGATGTTGTGGATCGGTGGAGGGAATACTTCGAAGACCTCCTCAATCCCACCAACACGTCTTCTTATGAGGAAGCAGTGCCTGGGGAGTCTGTGGTGGGCTCTCCTATTTCTGGGGCTGAGGTTGCTGAGGTAGTTAAAAAGCTCCTCGGTGGCAAGGCCCCAGGGGTAGATGAGATCCGCCCGGAGTTCCTTAAGGCTCTGGATGCTGTGGGGCTGTCTTGGTTGACAAGACTCTGCAGCATCGCGTGGACATCGGGGGCGGTACCTCTGGATTGGCAGACCGGGGTGGTGGTTCCTCTCTTTAAGAAGGGGAACCGGAGGGTGTGCTCTAACTATCGTGGGATCACACTCCTCAGCCTTCCCGGTAAGGTCTATTCAGGTGTACTGGAGAGGAGGCTACGCCGGATAGTCGAACCTCGGATTCAGGAGGAACAGTGTGGTTTTCATCCTGGTCGTGGAACTGTGGACCAGCTCTATACTCTCGGCAGGGTCCTTGAGGGTGCATGGGAGTTTGCCCAACCAGTCTATATGTGTTTTGTGGACTTGGAGAAGGCATTCGACCGTGTCCCTCGGGAAGTCCTGTGGGGAGTGCTCGGACAGTATGGGGTATCGGACTGTCTGATTGTGGCAGTCCGCTCCCTGTATGCTCAGTGCCAGAGCTTGGTCCGCATTGCCGGCAGTAAGTCGGACACGTTTCCAGTGAGGGTTGGACTCCGCCAAGGCTGCCCTTTGTCACCGATTCTGTTCATAACTTTTATGGACATAATTTCTAGGCGCAGTCAAGGTGTTGAGGGGATCTGGTTTGGTGGCTGCAGGATTAGGTCTCTGCTTTTTGCAGATGATGTGGTCCTGATGGCTTCATCTGGCCAGGATCTTCAGCTCTCACTGGATCGGTTCGCAGCCGAGTGTGAAGCGACTGGGATGAGAATCAGCACCTCCAAGTCCGAGTCCATGGTTCTCGCCCGGAAAAGGGTGGAGTGCCATCTCCGGGTTGGGGAGGAGATCTTGCCCCAAGTGGAGGAGTTCAAGTACCTCGGAGTCTTGTTCACGAGTGAGGGAAGAGTGGATCGTGAGATCGACAGGCGGATCGGTGCGGCGTCTTCAGTAATGCGGACGCTGTATCGATCCGTTGTGGTGAAGAAGGAGCTGAGCCGGAAGGCAAAGCTCTCAATTTACCGGTCGATCTACGTTCCCATCCTCACCTATGGTCATGAGCTTTGGGTTATGACCGAAAGGACAAGATCACGGGTACAAGCGGCCGAAATTAGTTTCCTCCGCCGGGTGGCGGGGCTCTCCCTTAGAGATAGGGTGAGAAGCTCTGCCATCCGGGGGGAGCTCAAAGTAAAGCCGCTGCTCCTCCACATCGAGAGGAGCCAGATGAGGTGGTTCGGGCATCTGGTCAGGATGCCACCCGAACGCCTCCCTAGGGAGGTGTTTAGGGCACGTCCGACCGGTAGGAGGCCGCGGGGAAGACCCAGGACACGTTGGGAAGACTATGTCTCCCGGCTGGCCTGGGAACGCCTCGGGGTCCCCCGGGAAGAGCTGGACGAAGTGGCTGGGGAGAGGGAAGTCTGGGCTTCCCTGCTTAGGCTGCTGCCCCCGCGACCCGACCTCGGATAAGCGGAAGAAGATGGATGGATGGATGGATGGATGGGCCTAGGATCATTCTAATCTACATTTAACACACCTTCTTATGGTCTAGACCAGTGGTCCCCAACCACCGGGCTGCGGCCCGGTACCGGTCCGTGGATCAATTGGTACCGGGCCGCACAAGAAAAAAAAAAAAAATAAATAAAAAAAAAAAAAAAAATATATATATATATATATATATATATATATATATATATATATATATATATATATATATAATATTTTTATTTTTTATTTTTATTAAATCAACATAAAAAACACAAGATACACTTACAATTAGTGCACCAACCCAAAAAACCTTCCTCCCCCATTTACACCCACACTCATTCACACTCAATCGCATAAAAGGGTTGTTTATTTCTGTTATTAATATTTCTGGTTCCTACATTATATATCAATATAGATCAATACAGTCTGCAAGGATACAGTCCGTAAGCACAGATGATTGAATTTTTTTTATGCCAAAAAAAAAAATACATTAAAAAAAAAAACCCGGGCCGCAGTTACAAAAAGGTTGGGGACCACTGGTCTAGACAATATGTATTCAATATGCTTTGTAAATTTTGCTCCACAGTCACATTGTAACCCCCTCCATGAGTATGCCTGTAAAACTTTTCATTATAGAGGGCGGACCTTTTAGATTGCAAATGAACCCTTCCACGCTCGGCCCCCTCCAAAAGTATCAGAATGTATCTTTTTAAAATGTACAATGTCAAATGTGAATCTTGGAAGACATTTTTTTCAGACACTAAAGATAAACTTCACATTCACTGCTCAAACCTATTAGGTACACCTGCACACTCTTAACCCCTGATTTCCACAAAACGCATCACAGCTCGGTTGCGTAACCGCCACACCAGCGGACTCTTTTGCTTCTCATTTAAGTCAATGTGTCTGTTTCTCCACAGCCCGCGGTATGTTTTTGTACCGGATCCATGTGCTAAATATACGCAGAGCTTCTTTTTTTTTTTTTTTACCGCTCGCCACAACACGGCAGATCAATTCTGATAAAATCTGCCTTTGTTGGATGGGAAGTCATGCACAAACACAAAATTAATTATTCGGTTGATTTCCAAAATAAAATGTTCCGTCTTCAAGGCGGATCGTATTTTACACTTTAAAACATCCTAATGGGCGGAGACGGGTATGAAGTCAACTTGTCAAAGGTTTTCAGACGTGATGTCACCTTGTTAATTCAAATGCTGATTCTGGATTTCCAAAATTAAAAAATCATATACAGGCATATACCGGGCAGCGTGGAAGAAAGGGACGTGGTCAATGGGAGTTGTGTGTCTACAACGCTCGCCAGGGATGATGTTACTGTTGTGTTGTTGCTTGCTACAAAGAAAATAAAGTGGTCGTTCTGCAAGGCAGAACTGTCTTTTTCAAGAGTCAAGTCAATACCATCAGACGCGCCTGCATGAGGTTCTTTAAGGACGGCAAAGCTCGGGACGTTCTGCAGTGTTTATTTCAGTGTTTCCTTTATCACATGATTATGCACGGATTCGCAAGATCTCGTAAAAGTTTGCACTGTTCCGCTAAACGGCAGGGCCGCAACAGAATGGTGGTGGGGATTGCCGGACGACAGATGGCGGTGACGCTCGGTGGCGATCACGCGTCGCAGCCGTGACGCTTCCTGTCGAAATCGGTGGTAATGGGATCAATATAGGGGCCGCAGCAAGAACATTTACATTTACCAGCGTTTGTCTACATCAGTGTTATTGTGCGCATGCCACGATTTGATGGAAATAATACTTGATCCTACACTGAAGTTTTCTTGTGGTCTTCCAAACCAAGTACAAAACCCAAAACCAGTGAAGTTGGCACGTTGTGTAATTCGTAAATAAAAACAGAATACAATGATTTGCAAATCCTTTTCAACTTATATTCAATTGAATAGACTGCAAAGACAAGATATTTAATGTTCGAACTGAGAAACGTAATTATTTTTTGCAAGTAATCATTAACTTAGAATTTAATGGAAGCAACACATTGCAACAAAGTTGGCACAGCGGCATTTTTACCACTGTGTTACATGGCCTTTCCTTTTAACAACACTCACTCAGTAAACATTTTGCTCTTCAGGTGGAATTATTTCCCATTCTTGCTTGATGTACAACTTAAAGTAATTCAACAGTCCGGGGGACTCCGTTGTCGTATTTTACGCTTCATAATGTGCCACACATTTTTAATGGGAGACAGGTCTGGACTACAGGCAGGCCAGTCTAGTACCCGCACTCTTTTACTACGAAGCCACGTGCAGAATGTGGCTTGGCATTGTCTTGCTGAAATAAGCAGGGGCGTCCATGGAAAATACCTTGCTTGGATGGCAACATATGTTGCTCCAAAACCTGTATGTACCTTTCAGCATTAATGGTGCCTTCACAGATGTGTAAGTTACCTATGCCTTGGGCACTAATAACCCCCGTACCATCACAGATGCTGGCTTTTGAACTTTGCGCCTATAACAGTCCAGAGGATTATTTTCCTCTTTGGTCCGGAGGACACGACGTCCACAGTTTCCAAAAACTATTTGAAATGTGGACTCGTCAGACCACAGAACACTTTTACACTTTGCATCAATCCATCTTAGATGAGCTCGGGCCCAGCAAAGCCGGCAGCGTTTCTGGGTGTTGTTGATAAATGGCTTTCGCTTTGTATAGTAGAGTTTTAACTTACACTTACAGATGTAGCGACCAACTGTCGTTACTGACAGTGTTTTTCTGAAGTGTTCCTGAGCCCATGTGGTGATATCCATTATACACTGATGTCTGTTTTTAATGCAGTACCGTCTGAGGGATCGAAGGTCACGGGCATTGCCGCTTACGTGCAGTAATTTCTCCAGATTCTCTGAACCTTTTGATGATATTCCTTGCAAAAGCTCATTGAAAAATGTTGTTCTTAAACTGTTCGACAATTTGCTCACGTATTTGTTCACAAAGTGGTGACCCTCGCTCCATCCTTGTTTGTGAATGACTGAGCATTTCATAGAAGCTGCTTTTATACCCAATCATGGCACTCACCTGTTCCCAATTAGCCTGTTCACCGTTGGGATGTTCCAAATAAATGTTTGATGAGCATTCCTCAACTTTCTCAGTCTTTTTGCCACTTGTGCCAGTTTTTTTGAAACATGTTGCAGGCATCAAATTCCAAATGAGCTAATATTTGCAAAAAATAACAAATTCTACCAATTCGAACGTTAAGTATCTTGTCTTTGCAGTCTATTCAATTGAATATAGGTTGAAAAGGATTTGCAAATCATTGTATTCTGTTTTTATTTATCATTTACACAATGTGCCGGGCTTCACGGTGGCAGAGGGGTTAGTGCATCTGCCTCACAATACGAAGGTCCTGAGTAGTCTTGGGTTCAATCCCGGGCTCGGGATCTTTCTGTGTGGAGTTTGCATGTTCTCCCCGTGACTGCGTGGGTTCCCTCCGGGTACTCCGGCTTCCTCCCACCTCCAAAAGACATGCACCTGGGGATAAGTTAATTGGCTACACTAAATTGGCCCTAGTGTGTGGATGTGAGTGTGAATGTTGTCTGTCTATCTGTGTTGGCCCTGCGATGAGGTGGCGACTTGTCCAGGGTGTACCCCGCCTTCCGCCCGATTGTAGCTGAGATAGGCTCCAGCGCCCCCCGCGACCCCAAAAGGGAATAAGCGGTAGAAAATGGATGGATGGATGGACAATGTGCCAACTTCACTGGTTTTGGGTTTTGTATATTGTGTGGGCATGTATGTACTTTAAAGATGCACTAGAGGGAGCCACATATAAGTAGACCGTTGTCCATTTTCCTGTGTGATATTTTTTCCCTTACCTTCATGGATTTGGGCCTCTTTTCAAGAAGGTCCCTCATGATGGACCGGACCTTCTTTGACAATGGGCTGTCCAGATCAGGCAGAACACACTTTCGGGGAAGAAAAACAAGCACAGGAAAGTCAGGTATGTGTTCAGTTATTGTTGTTAAAATGTTAATGTTAGAAATAGTTCTGACCATGTTGCCTTGCAGGTGGGCGAGCGAGGGTACGTTAAAAAGACCCTGAATAACATCAGGGGGACTTGACTGGCCCAGCCACAGGAACATAGAGTGGCCGTTCTCTAAAAGGAAGATGCCAGTGTCTGCTAGACGCTCTTCGGTGCAGCGCAGTGGAGCAGGTAGAGCCTCATTGGTGACATCCATGTCGTGCTAAAAGGAAAAATAAAATTACTTCGGTCTTCATTTGCCTTTTTTCCCTCCCCACCTTGCCTTTGCCATACCAGCGGAATGAGGCGCGGGTAGAGCAGCAGCTGAGTGTCCTCCACTCCCATGGCCATGACAGACAGTCTCTGATGGGCCCGATCGTCTGTCGACAGTTCTGTACTGGCGGTCAAGGGAGCCGTTTTCATCAGGCTGTTCATGTAGACCGGAAACACCTTCATGGCATCTGGCATGATCAGCTTAACACACACAAACACACCTTTAATTGGAGAAAATCCACACATCCAGTAGATCCCTGCTATTTGTGGTTACTTTCAGACACTTGCTGCAGAAAGCAAAATACTACATATAAATAAAGGGCCTACTCATAAAAAGCCCTAAAGATTGTCATTTTTGATCAACCCACCCCTACAATACACCTCTCACGCCTATTAACATGTTGTAATTCTGTAATTTGACTTATAATTTGATTAAGTAAAATAGACAGCATAAAACTATTTGTTTAATTGATACACCATGAATTACTGATTTAGAAAATAATTTGATGTTTAATTTGATTGAAAACGGCAAAATGTTCATTTGAAAGCAATATAATGTGAAAATCTTTTTTTTTCTTAGTATGTTTTTGTTTTTAATTTAGAAACAAAGAAATGTAAATAACTTAAACTCAAAATTCTATCCACCCTATCGATGTGCTTTTATCTTTGTCTGATCTTATTTTAACCTGGCGGATCTACTGTGCAGCCATAAATTCTGCATTACAGGAAGCTAGGAAATGTAATGTTTGTCAATGGAATTCCACTCTTTGAGAGAATGTCAAACACAAACATAAAAAAAGAATACATAAAATAACAATTTGTTTTAAACAATACTTAGTATTATTTTACTTTTCTACTATAGTATATTTACTATTTATTTAGCTACAAACAGCCTCTTTTGCATGTATACAAATGGTATTGAATAAAACATATCAGTTTGTATCTTTGTGTGTTCCAGGCTGACCTGGCTGGCGACCGAAGTGCTGGCACAGTTTTTCCTGTAGCAGGCTAGCATGTGGGCCGTCTGGTTGACCAGAATCTCCCGGATGTTCTTTAGTGGCTGGTTCAGGATGGCCCGGTAAGACGTTTTGGCGAAGAAGTTGATGAGCGAGTCTGTCTCGCTGCTCTTGTAGAGCTCGGACAAGTTTGAGCTGCATCTTAGGCTGAGATTGAGGATGCGGAGGCGGCGCTGTCCGCTGATAGTGGTATAGAGCAACGCACACTGGGAACAGAAGGCTATGGTTTAGAAAAAAGCGCTAAATAGCCGTTGATATTTTTTTTTACGCACACCTGTATTAAAGCACCCGTCTCTTCGTTGAGCGCATCGTCATGCTTGAACTCTACTGCCACTGCCTTGTCACAGTCCACCGCTGCCATCTCTACGTCTGTGGTGTTCTTCATGTGGATGGCGCCGAAGAAGTCAGTGGCTCTGAAGCCTGTAGACACACTTTCTTTACTATAGTATTCTATGTTGACTGCATATTAGACGGTATCCCACTCACATAGTATATCCAAAATGTATCAAAATATATGACACCACTGAATTTAAAAGAAAAAAAGAGTCTTATAATGTGAAATTACTTACCTGTGCTCGTGCGAACACGCATGATTGCATCAAAACCGATGTCCTTCCGCACTTCCTTCCTCAGATCTTGCAAGAAGTGCTCCCCGTCCGTCTCCACCTGACACATGTAGTATTGTAAATAACCATCAAATAGCAGGCTCGCGTCTTCATCGGGAAGAAGCTCACCTGGAAGTTGTTGTACTTAAATATGGAGCCGCCCGTATGCGACGGAACGTCCGCCAAGGTGGCCACATCCACGTACTGGTTGGGGAAGAGGAAGAGATCCACGCAGCAGCCTTGGGCCACGCAGTCTTTGGACAACTGCTCGTATGTCCCCTTTAGCGGCTGGAAGAGCGTCTTTTCTTTCTCTGTGTTTATCAACTTTTTGTCGTCCCTGTTCTTGAGCTTGCCCGGAGCCTCGGCAGTGGGCATGGCGGAGTGGAAGATGAAGAGTTTTCCACTGCACTCTGCTTCCTGCATTGTGAGGGCAAGTAAATGATTATGAGTTGAATGCAGGGCACAGAGTGTTTGTCATTTCCCCTTCTTGAAGCTGACCTTGAACGCCTCCACCCCAGTCTGAATGACAGGCGCAAAGACTGTTTCACTCTCATTGGTGTCAGCAAACATGTCAGGGATTTGGGTCAGGAGGCTTCAGATAAAGCAGACATTCGCTTCAGTATTAAACCTTTACAAATATTGTTATGAAGATTTTTACTTACTTGTGGATGATCGCCCTGGATTCCTGGAAGTTGACTAAGAAGCCGTCAGAGAGTGGTACATACATCTCAGTCATGTCGGACACAACCAACATCTGTGGCTGCGACAGGGAGCTCTTAACATTGTAGAAGTGGAGTGTCTTGTTGTAGGTGATGAAGCCCACCTTCACGGGCGAGCTATCAGCGCCCTGCTCACTGGTGAGTGGGGGATAATTATAAAAACAATACTAATTACTAAGTTGTTTCTAAAATAAATAATATTTTCTATACAGCTTGTCCTCCTGAGGATCACAGGTGAGCAGGTTTTTTGAATGTGGGAGAAAGCTCAGACAACCACGGGGAGAACATTCAACCTCCACACAGAATTGTTTCAATGGACATTTGAACCATTGATCTCTTGAGCAACACGCTAGCCACAAGGCCACCAGGCTGCCCAAATATAGTACAGTAGCACTTCAACTTACAAGCTCAATTGATTGTAGGATTGAATTGTAACTCAAAACACTTGTATCTCAGTTTAGCCCCCGATCCTTAACATTAATTTAATCTGTGGTTGACCCCTCAAAACATCACTATTTTTAAGGCACTGTTTGCAATATTTACACAGATGCCTAGAGGGTGCTAATTTTCCAGTGAATTTTCTACAGTATGTTCCGTCCTCTTACAACTTCTGGGACGTAATGATGTAACTATGTACGTACGTAACACGTGAAGTGAAGTGAAGTGAATTACATTTATATATCGCTTTTTCTCAAGTGACTCAAAGCGCTTTACATAGTGAAACCCAATATCTAAGTTACATTTAAACCAGTGTGGGTGGCACTGGGAGCAGTTGGGTAAAGTGTCTTGCCCAAGGACACAACGGCAGTGACTAGGATGGCGGAAGCGGGGATCGAACCTGCAACCCTCAAGTTGATGGCACGGCCGCTCTACCAACCGAGCTATACCATCCCATGCATTAGCTTTGGGTGTTGTTAGCTAATAACAGATATTTGTATAGTTAGTGTTCGCTGTCATTGAATGTATATTCTGTCATAACAACAACATGACTGAAAATTGTTTGTTGCTTCTCTTGGACTGCTTTTGTATGTGTGCAGGTGCTCCCTGCGCGTCGAGACAGGGTGAGTGACCGCCTATTTTATTCGGGCCAGTAAACATTGTTTATTACATAAACTTAGTAATTGTGAAAAATATAGGCTATTGTAAAACAAATGTGTGCTGGTGTTAAACCACTAAAGGTAGTAACACAAGCTAGGCAATAGTTCATCCATCCATTTTCTACTGCTTGTTCTTGTTATACTTTTTGCTTACAAAAATTTAACTATGAGCAAGTTGCCAACAGCCCCATTAACATGTAACATGCCTTTTAAAAGGAAAAACTAACTTTTAGAAAATAAATGTTTAAAAAACAAAAACAATACAATATTGTACTGTAAACAACTACAGTAGTTTCAGAAAAATAATGTAATTGTATTGTACGGCATTTACCTTGGAGAGCAGACTAATGTAATGTCTCCTTTAGACTGCTTTTCTGTCCAGTGTTGCAAGGGCCACTTATTATAAGCGACTTTGGGCTTGCTTGGCTCAAGAGATCTGGCAGCACGGCTGTCATGTAACAGTAGGAACTAGGAATTCGAAGTTTATGTTGCACACGGAACTTTGAGGGATGAACCGGAGAAGTCAGAGACAGCAACGGACATGTATGTCTGAATAACACCCAGTGAGCAAAGTTGATGCTCGCTCATCCTATATGTAGGGTCAAAAGAAAAAAGCAAACTAAAAAATGTCTGGCAGACCATACAGCAGCTCCTCTATATTTTCATGAATTAATGTCCGCTGTGTGGATGATATTTTGGCGTGAAAGCTATTCTGCTTCGGGTTGGTTCAGATTGACGGTACTGTGGGCACACCACTTTGCCGAGATGTTTGTAAAACATTTGTTTTTCTGATTCACGTACTCAGCTACAGTGGTTGGAGGGCAGGATTGTGTCGATCTCTGGCTGTGTGCTGTGGATTATTAATCACTACTTCGACTGGCCTCAGAAATGCTCGTAGCTCAAATTACACTTGCAACTCATATCTCAAATTAATCGTAAGATGAAGTACCACTCAATCCTAGGTATACCATAAAAAATAATAAAACAAAACTGGCAACCACAAAAACAATCAAAAATCTCAAATTGCATTTGTACCTTGGCAGCGTGTCCAGCAGAGTCTTCAGCTCGTTACAAATTAGTCTGACCAACCCGCTTTTAACGTTGTTGTAGGACACGTCGATCATGAAGACGTAGGCTGGTGGATTAGGTAGCTTGTTGTTCTGTAGAATCATCATATCAGGAATAAGTCCACTTGTTGTGCTTTAAAAAGGACACAATTCTGAATGTGGTGCTGACTAATGCAACAATGCTTAAAACACCTTGCAGTAGTCCAGGGTAGCCAACATCTCATAGGATCCAAGCGACAGCTCTGCCTTGTCATAGAAGTCCACCCTGCGGCCCATGTGGTCGAGATGTTGGAAGTAGAAGACTGGCACTATGAATAAAGACAAATGGTAATGTCTAACTACGACTTTTACGTCTTATTAGTAGTTTTGATTATAGTTTGGATGCTGCACCTTCATTGATGCAGTTGCAAAAGCAGCACTGATAGCGGCGGCCGCCATCAATGAACTGCATATAGGGACACATGTAGGCCTTGCATCGGTTGCAGCGGATGGGACCGCTTTCGCCGTGGTTGACGAGGTACAGCGGCGTCTGTCCAAGAGGAAAACACAACAATGACATGAGACTGAGTTATTTTAGCTAACATCTGAAAAAGTTGAGAGCTTGACATGTTCTCAAAACATCTTCTGTTCTCCTCCAGATGCAGTGTTGGAAAAAGGAGGGAACACTAACATTGCCTAAAAAGGCACAGGCAAAGAGGTGAGCGACCAGGATAGTATTTAGGACACAACAAGTAATCTCATACAATGTCTAATGACAACCAGTACAAAATAACTATTTATTTATGTTAAATGAATGGTATTGGAGTAAATGTAACTGCTGAAATTGCCTTGCATCTACAGTATTAAGGACATTTGTCTGCACGAATTACGGTGTTGACCAGAATATAAAACGCTCCCCGATGACCTCTTTTTGGAAAAATATTATGAATATACGACTTAAATTGGAGATTCTACAACCAAGTCTCGACGTTACTGTAAAGGAATTCAATTGTGTTATAATAATATATATTCGATGAAAATAACAACAGTTGTAATGTAGCGGAGACTGTTTATTTGCTTCTCAATTTAAAAGAACAGAACATTTTCAAGTGTGCCGATGGTAGAAAAAAAGAAACTAAGGAATTTATTGCGGACTCCCTAACAAAATATGAAAGAGAATAAAGCACGTATTACAAATTACAGGGAGAATAATAAAGCGTACACAAACCTCTTCACGCAGCATTTCCAAACTGATGAACAATAACTCTGTATTCCACACAACTGGCAAGATAGTCCATAACAATAGCAACCAAGTTAATCTGGAACACGGGGCACGAATGGTCTTTTCCTTTAGATTTAAAACTCCTTCCATCAATCCACAGAGCCTTTGCTGCTTTATGAATGAACTCCAAGACATTCAAAATGTTTGTTTTCATGATTCTCGTTTAAAAAATTCCTTAAAAAAAAACCCTCTCTGCCGTCTGTCTTTCTTTACTTCGAACCTGCCTCCACTACGATACATTCTTGGTCGTAGTGTCATGGTCGTAGTATCATGTTCGTAGCGCAATCCAAGATCATTTCTTGATGCTGTTTGCTATTTAACATCAGCATAGCCATTAGAGACGTAATATTTCTAATCTGTGTCAATGTTACAGCGGGCATCACAACTTTTAACTTGTCAGAAGCCACAGACGCCGAGTGTGACGTCATATAGGTCAACCAGAATATAAATTAATTAACCGCGCTAAAAGGAAATAAGCGCCCCCCCTCAGTGTACGGAAGGCACACTGTGTATGACCAATAGTCGCATTAGAGAAAGTGCATGGACACTTGGACTTCACACATAGGCGTGAAAAAAACAAAACTATTTGAGAAATCAGACTAATTTAGTGCATGGAAACGTAGAAACAGACAGGCACCAATGCAGAAGTATCATAAGATTAAACATACAACCTATTAAAGAGTCAACATTTTAAGAATTAATCAAAGATAGAAGTCTTCACAATGAGTCTATTAGAGAGCTAAAATTGCAGAGAGTTAATCAATAGTCAATATATCAGTGTGCAGCTTTTAAATAACACAATATGCTTTTCTTTTTGAGGAAGTTAAATTTTGTGTTTTGTTGTTTGTTTTCATTGCTATTTTAACTGTTTTTTAATACATAAACACGGTTAATTGTTTTTTTTTTTAGCATTTTACCTTTCCTTTCTTATAAAGGGACATTTTATTAGTCATTTAAATTTTTGTAACAGCTGAATGAGCAGCACAGTTACAGTACAAATTAATATTTATGAAGGAATTAGTCATCTTTGTTGTTATTAGGCACATTCCTAAAATAACTTAAACTGCATTTTTATATCCATTAAATATGTGTACGTTGTATTATCTGATTGGTGCACTAGTTGTTAAGATAATCATTGACTAATCAACTATCAAAAATAATCGTTAGTTGCAGCCCTAGTTTCAACACAATATTTACACACAGAACACTGCATCACAACTCCGTCACTCACTGGAGAAACAATATCAAAATCAATATACCGGTAATTGTTATTTTAAAAATCTATAAAAATCATTGATCAAAAGCCTATGTTTTTTTATCAGTGATAGCATTGGCATAAATTAGTTTACTAGCCTAGCTTGTAAACATAGTGTATAAACTGCTAGAGCAAACCACACAGTCCAACCTCATCGCGGCCATTTGCCATCTTGAAACTTTTTTTAACCAATTTGACTTTTCGCATTTTTTTTATTTGACTGCTGTTTTTAAACCCCCAATGTGAATCTCTCAACCATCAATAAAAGACCCTTCTGCACACACACACATAAATATATAATAATCCAAAAAATATTAATTTTATAAAATTACTATCTTATTCTGGGGGTTTTTATTGGGTAACTTGCTAATTTACCATATTGATCCTAATATCAGACAGTAGTTAGGTAGTTTTCCTTCGCAAAATGGCCCTAAAAACCTGATGTTTAATATTCGAGGGCTAGGGATTTACAGTGCAGTGAAAAGGTGTGCTTGCTTATATTCAGGGTCATCTTATTTTTGGGTTATTATGTTAATCAGTATGTTAACTGTTTGGCAATTAAGGGAAACTGAGGAAATACAGTCCTACCTCATCCTTTGGCAAGCTGGCAAACGGTTTGACAATGCACGCCAAGGGGACCTGGCACTGTTTGGCTAGATCTGAAGTGCACGGCAAGCAGTAAGTGGTGCAGCGCATAAACCTGGGACTGGCATTGCCTAAATCCAATCAAATGTAGAGTAAATCAAATAATGCAAACAACAAACTAATGTTAATGGTATAATACCTTGGTCTTGCACTGTAAAGTTGGTGGTGACCAGAGGTGGAACTTGTCCTCTGGTGTTTGTGCTAAAGACTTGTCCTCCATATTTGGCTTGGTCATCATCAATGACTTGAGTCTGGAAGGAACAAAAAGCATACAAATTAGCATATTACAGCACTTTCCATTAAATCAATTCTAGAGTACGCACTGTGCTGGGAATAGAGTCCAGGTCCAGTTTCTTTTGAGGCGGACCAGCAGGGAAGCCCATAGGTCCTGGCTGGGGTCCCGCCATGTGGCCTCCAAATGGAGCTGAATGCAAACAAAGGCATGGCAAAAGGATTTTAAAGTTTTTACCTCCTAAAGTATACCTCAAAGTTAGTCATGTAAGCTAACTAGCAATTAGCGTGCTCGCTTGCTTCTCCAGTAAAAAAACAGTATCATCAGTCTGTGAGTTTACCAAAGTGCAGTTGGTTATCAATCACGGTTTTACGATAATTCTAATGTAAAACGGTAATACTAACCGTCTGGAGTTTTAGTGCGGTAATATTGGTTATCATTACATCCTTGGTATGTGCTTGCTGTGCATATCCTCCTCCCCAAAAAATGCCTCTTGTGTTTTTTTGTGATACTAACACTGAAGGGCACAGGTAATGGCAAAGATGAAAAGTGTGGTGATGCCTTTATGTCAGCATACAAATATTATAAAAGACTACTAAAAGACGGTATTGTTCTGCAACATACTAGCTTCTTTTACACATGTAATAATAAAACAGTTAACCTACCTGCTTGCTGTGGGTATCCAGGTGGACCCGCAGGCCCAGGACCAGGCTGCTGAAAGCCTCCAGAACCACCAGGATGAGGAGGCGGTGCTCCAGGGAAGGGATGACCCATTGGAGGGCCGCTCATGGGCATGCTCGACTGGGGCTGCATGTGGGCCGACTGCGGTCCCGAGGGCATCTGAGACAGAGGGGGTACACCGAAAGGTTGCTGGAGGCTTGTCGCAGATGGGGGGGGGTTCTGGTGCACTGGTGCCGAAGCTTTAACGAGGACAAAATGGGTTCATTAGAGAGGTTGTTGAAGTATTGGTTTATGTTAAGCATAGCTTACCATAGTTTCCCATGTTCATTGCACTCATCTGATTGGTCAGCTGCATGGGTGGAGGCGGGGCAGAAGTGGCCCTGCTGTCGTATGCTGGGGACTGCGGCGGTTGTCCGTAAGCACCAGGGTACCTTAAGTATAACAAATCACTTGATCAATTAATCGATGAATGTATGAATTAATTCAAAAAATACATTTACTTCCATTTACCTTTGGGGGTGAGCCCCATTCTGCTGGTTATTTGGACTGTAAGGAGTGGACACTGGAGGCGGCGATTTCATCCCACCTAAAACATGGTAAGGATTTAATTTTTGGTATTTAACCTTGTACTGGCTCATTTGTCTGACCAATTATTTTGACTCCCATTGTGAGCAAAATATAGGTCTGGGGGCCAGTGTGTATGTGTATCTAAATTAAATACAAATATGTATTTTTTTTTAAATATATAAATACATGACACCATTAACTGTTGTCTGCCTTTATCGCCGATTTATGATTAGCTAATAGCTTGCGTAATTTCACCGCGTCAAGATTTTTTAATGCCTCTGGACATCGAATTTAATGTATTTTAATGCCATTTAAGGCCTTAATTTTGGCAAAAATCCTTTGCATTACTTTTAATGTGTTTTAATGAAACGCGGAAACTCTGCAAAACAAACAGAACTATGAGGCACATTGCTACGACATACGTTACACCCCTCATGATTTTTCAATTGCATCTGAGGCCATGTCCACACGATCACCTATGCATCCATCCATCCATTTTCTACCGCTTATTCCCTTTGGGGTCGCGGGGGGCGCTGGAGCCTATCTCAGCTACAATCGGGCGGAAGGCGCGGTACACCCTGGACAAGTCGCCACCTCATCGCAGGGCCATCACCTATGCAGTACTTTAAAAAAAGCCTTTTCGATGTTAAAACGATCTACATCCACGCAAGTCCAGATTCAAAACCATCTCTGTCCACCAGCTGTCACGCACATTTTCCAATCAGAAGCCCAGTAGCGCAGCCACAGCTTACCTGGCAGTTTTATAACGTCTCTGCGCTAGACTAGATGTACAATGACATGTATATTACCGCCTGAGTGTGTTATGAAGTGCATGCACGCAATTTTCTCCTGCACAAAATGAAAACAAAACACTTGTGGCATTATAACACCTCTGTTCATCAATATAGTGATCTATTAGATGTACAATAACTGTACATTACCATTAAAAATCAGCCACTTCCATGGAGCCCAGGAAAGATCATGGATGTTTTTTGTGCGCGGTATAAAGCACATGCACCAACATTTGTAAGTGAACATCTCATGTTCTGTTCTGTTAAGGTTTAAAAAACATGACATTTTGTTGCACATTTTTGTATGACAACCGTTTTACTGCTCCACACACGCTGAAGGCGGAGTTGTTTAAACTATTCACACTAGTCTTAATTTTGAAAAGTCTATGTTTTTAAGGACATAAGTATACGTTTGAGGGTAAACACATAGGAAAGTATGTGATTTTTAAATATCTGTGTTTGTGTGCATTAGGGTTGATTGGTATTCCGGTATTAGTATAGTACCGCAATACTAATGAATCATATTAGGTACTATACCGCCTCTAAAAAGTACCGGTCCGCCATTCCCCCGCACCCCTGTCATCATAACGTTGTGTCATTGCTGGTTTACGAGCAGATGAGCATGATACGCAGTGCACAATCACAGAGAACTTACAAGCAGACACAGTGTGTAGACAGAAAAGGGAGAACGGACGCATTTTGGCTTAAAAACTAACGATAAAGTTGAAGTTATAACACTGAAACGCCCTCAGGAAGAGGTGCTTTAAGACATGGCTAGCTAGCTAGCTAGTGGCTAAAGTCCAGCCCCAGTCTGCAGTGTTTTAGCTACTTCTAAATCACTAATCCTCGCCTCCATGGCGACAAATAAAGTAAGTTTCTTACAAGTATCATCCCTGCAGGACGAGGAATAGCTAAACATGCTTCACTACACACCGTAGCTCACCGGCATCAAAATGTAAACAAACGCCATTGGTGGATCTACACCTAACATCCACTGTACTGATACCAAGTACAGTAGCGTATCTAGTCGATACTACTATGATTACGTAGATATTTTTTGGCATCACAACATCTTCTTTCGTTTAAAAAAAGTTTATATTATGTTTATAAACTCAGGAAATATGTCCCTGGACACATGAGGACTTTGAATATGACCAATATATGATCCTGTAACGAGTTGGTATCGGATTGATACACAAATTTGTGGTATCATCCAAAACTAACGTAAAGTATCAAACAACAGAAGAATAAGTGATTATTACATTTTAATAGAAGTGTAGATAAAACATGTTAAGAGAGAAAGTAAGCAGATATTAACAGTAAATGAACAATCATTTATTTTCTACCATTTGTCCTTAATAATTTTGACAAAATAATAGAATGGAAAATGACAATATGTTACTGCATACGTCAGCAGCTAAATATTAGGAGCCTTTGTTTGCTTACTTGCAAACTTGCAATAAGAAACATATGTTTAATGTACCGATTTTTTGTTAAAATAAAGCCAATAATGCAATTGTTTGTGGTCCCCTTTATTTAGAAAAGTATAAATAATAATAAATAATTTTGGTACCATTTTTGGTATCAAAATATTAGTATCTGGACAACACTAGTGTCCATGCAATCTCAGTGTTTGTTGGTTGACCTTTTCACGGTCTTTACTCACCTGTCTGAGGTCCTTGGAACGTTTGCGGTGCTCCTCCTCCATAGTGTCCATAATTGGGTTGCGCAGGACCAGGTCTGAATCCACCTTGGTAGCCCCCCATCCCAGGCTGGGCCTGGGAGTAGGGGGGTGCAGCGACATAACCCTGTTGACTCATTCGGATGCTCTTCTCATGCCACAATAAGCGGGTTTACGGACAGCCTGTGGAGGGTAGAAAGCAAAGGTAGAATCATCTCTAAAATAAAAACTAAAAATGGTAGTGATTAGTGACTCATAATGACCTCATGCAATAATGTGCACATATTATGGACCTTTGAGATGCTGCTAGGAAGCAGATAAGATTATCTTTGTGGGTTTCCTATCTATGTAAGAGTGAAGAAAATTAACAGAAACATGCTTGTTGACACTTTAATGTCGAAATATACATTGCCAATACGTCACATTGTATTTAAACTCATGGTTCCTTTTCTGGTCGGATAGTTGCCACGTCAAAGCCTGTTATAGAGGATAAATTCCCCTTTTGCATTGCATTATAAATCTTGAATAAGCTTAATTTTGTTACATTGCAATACAAAAAAAAAGCAAAATGGAATGAAATGTTGACACTGGGGCATCTTTGCTAGCTAGTTAATTTATTAACACAGCTACTGAGGAAAGTACACAAAACGTCCGAACACAACGGCGTCCAACGCAATTATTATTATCATTAATATTATCATTATGATTTTGAAGTGACAAAAAAAAGTTGTCGTTTTTTATTTACCTGTGTGTAGGGGTAGAGTTCGCCTGGTGTGTTGGTTGTTGGCAATGCAGAGTGCCACGTCAAACTCCTCCAAAGCGCCGGTCTGTGTGACGTAAGAGGAAAAAGGGGAGGAGGGAAACATCCTACAATTTTCCGGTTTCAAAATAACAGTCAATCCATCCGTGGCCAATAAATAGCCCAAATAAACCATAAATGAGGATAAACGTTACATTCTTACTCTATATTTGCATGTATATTAGAATACAAAATATTACTTATCAGATTTTAAAACCAAGTAAATGTGGTTAAATGTGCTTTTGTTTTGATGTGTGGCAGCCCGACTTGGACGGAAACCCTACACATGTTTATTCAACTTGATGGCCATGACAGAGTACGCCTGCGCAGAAAGAGTACACACCAGAATTAACTTTATTCGTTCTTTCTCTAAAATAAATACATATTCTATGCTCAATTAAAAAAAAAAAGTGTCAGACGCCGAATTTCAGTCACATAATACATATGTGTGTATGACTGTGCATAATGCAATGTAATTTAATTTTAAAACAAAACAAAGTGAAAAGCTGTACAAAAATAATTAAATCCAATAGTAAAATATAAAATAAAATAAATAGAGCGACAACATTTTTTATATGTTTGACTGCTATCACAATCAAATACATTTAGAAAATTATGAATAATTTATTTAATATGAATAAATACAAAAAATGAAAACTACTGTAATAAAATAAAAATAACTACATATTATAACATACAATTTAAAAGTTAAATCATTGAATATATACTCAAATATATACTGAAAAAAACGCCATCGAAAGAACATGCGCACAAAGAGGAAGCCCACACACGCACCATGAACCTGCAAATGTATGATATTCTCGGAATAAAATAATCTACATAAAATAATAATTAAAATGAATAAATAAGTCTGAGAAATAATATATGTATATACAGTACAGGCCAAACGTTTGGACACACCTTCTTATCCAATGTGTTTTCTTTATTTTCATGACTATTTACATTGTAGATTGTCACTGAAGGCATCAAAACTATGAATGAACACGTGGAATTATGTACTTAACAAAAAAAAAGGTGAAATTACTGAAAACATGTTTTGTATTCAAGTTTCTTCAAAATAGCCACCCTTTACTCTGATTACTGTTTTGCACACTTTTGGCATTCTCTCGATGAGCTTCAAGAGGTAGTCACCTGAAATGGGTTTCACTTCACAGGTGTGCTTGAAGCTCATCGAGAGAATGCCAAGAGTGTGCAAAGCAGTACTCAGAGCAAAGGGTGGCTATTTTGAAGAAACTAGAACCAAAAACATGCACCTGGAGATAGGTTGATTGTACATGTATATATGTATACATATATACATGTACAATCAACATATATATACATATACAAATATATACAAATATATATATATATATATATATTTGTATATATATATAAATATATATATATTTTATATATATATATATATTTGTATATATTTGTATATGTATATATATATATATATGCATATATGTATATATATGTATATATGTATATATATGTATATATGTATATGTATATATATATATATATATATGTATATATGTATATATATATGTATTTTTATATATATATATGTATGTATATATATATATATATATATGTATATATATATATATATATATATATATATATATATATGTATATATATGGCCACAACCTTCTACAATACAAGTGAGATGCATAGTCTAGAATTAATGTTTACCAACTCCAAGGCAATGCAGCTGTTCACCGACTCAATATGTCACTCGTTTCATAAACTAGTTACCTCTCTGTGATCACAGCGCCTCTAAAAGTAGTTTCTCGACGTTAGCTCTTATAGTAACAGTATTGCTATCATTGGCTAATATGCGGGTTACAACACGAAAATGGAGTATAATTGGCGGGTTTTGGTTGTTTTTAGAGGGCTTTAGGGGCGCAATAGATTACTCCTATTAGCTGTGTTGTTGTCATCAGCACCAGACTTCAAGTGTGAGTTTTGATTTTTAGTTAGATACTCTTTGATATGTATCTTATGGAAGTTGATTGAGTATGTTTTATTTAAAAAAAATAATTATGTAAAAAAAATAATGTCCTTAAAAGGGACAAAAAAACAAACATAATTCAAATATAAAAGTGTGCATTTCAGGCTTAAGTAGTTCTGAAAGACTTGATTAAAGTGAACAATTATTATTATATATATATATATATATATATATATATATATATATATATATATATATATATATATATATATATATATATATATATATATATATATATACATATATATGTATGTGTGGGGAAAAAAATCACAAGACTATTTCATCTCTACAGGCCTGTTTCATGAGGGGGGTACCCTCAATCATCAGGAGATTTTAATGGGAGCATTCACATACCATGGTTTATATAGGGCACAGAGTGGGTGGGTACAGGCTGGCCTAGGGGTGTGGTGATTGGCTCATGTGTTACCTAGGAGGTGTTTCCGTCTATGGCGGCATGTTGTTACAATTTCGCTGCGCTTGTTGAGGGATGACAGGTCTGGACGGTAAATAATAAACAGTTTCTCTTTCAAGCATAGGTTGCATCTTTTATTACCACTATTGTAAGGTGTGCTGGATGCAAGAATTTGCCATGTTATTGAATATTCAACATTATTGTCTTTGAGGTCCCAAATGTGTTTGCTGAGTTCTGTGGTATTTCGCAGGTTTTTGTTCCTGAAAGAAGCCTTGTGATTGTTCCATCTGGTTTTGAATTCTCCCTCGGTTAATCCTACATATGTGTCGGATGTGTTAATGTCCTTGCGTATTACCTTAGATTGGTAGACAACTGATGCTTGTAAGCACCTCCCGTTGAGAGGGCAATCAGGTTTCTTTCGACAGTTACAGTCTTTGTTGGTTTTGGAGTCGCTCTGTCTGGGGGCCGACGGCTCATTTGCAATTGTTTTGTTGTGGTTTGAGATGATTTGTCGTATATTGTTCATGCAGCTGTAGCTCAATTTAATGTTGTTCTTGTTGAATACTTTTCTTAGGGTGTTGTCTTTGGGAAAGTGTTTGTCAATCAGATTGAGGAATTTGTGTCCAATGTTAGTTGAGACGTTTTTGCTGTATGGGGGGTTGTACCAGATGATGTCGTTTCGTTTTCTGTTCTTTTTTGGCTGGTTTCCTGGCGTGGGTTCATAGGTGAGGGTGAAATTGTATCCGCTTTCATCAAGGGCTTTTTGGTATGGGGGGGTTGCTTGGTCAAATTCAGCTTTGCTAGATGACAGCATCGATAGCCTTTTATTGATTCCGGTAGGTATTCTTTTCGTGGTGGTGGGTGGGTGGTTGCTGTCATGGTGCACGTATTGGAGTGTTGTGTTGGGTTTCGTGAATGGTTGGTAGCTGTTATTTCTCAGGTTGAAAGTGACGTCAAGGGAGTTGACGG